>NW_006798529.1:1851250-1868323 GCF_000442215.2 Lipotes vexillifer | reverse complement strand
GCGGTACGCGGGCCTCTCACTGCTGTGGCCTCTCCCGTTTGTGGAGCACAGGCTCCGGACGCGCAGGTTCAGCGGCCATGGCTCACGAGCCCAGCCGCTCCGCGGCACGTGGGATCCTCCCGGACCGGGGCACGAACCCGTGTTCCCTGCACTGGCAGGCGGACTCTCAACCACTGCGCCACCAGGGAAGCCCATTTGTTAGGTTTTTATTGGCCAGTATATACCACAATTTCACTGGTAACCAATTTAGTTATTTTAAAAAAATCAGATAATCATTTTTGTGGGGGGAAGTTATGGAGTGTAAAAGTTCAAGTGCTTAAGCATTCTCCTCTTTAATATACACTTGCTTTGGTGCACTTTATCTTAACGTTCATGAAGTGTTCAAGTATTCACCTTAGCACCAGCTCTGTAGAGACCTAATTCCCTTTGGCATGGCAAGGAAAGGCAATTATATTCTGTAAACATTCCATTTGCTATCAGTGCCTAGAATATATCTTGGTTAACCCTGCATCCTTAAAAGCACCTTAAAAATTTGAAGAAATTCCGTGGAGGAGAGAATTATATTGGGGTCCACGCTTTCGGGGTTATACTGCTGACAGCTGGCAGAGTCTGACTGCCACTTCCCTGCCCAGATGCAGAACCCCCTGAGCCAAGGCTAGTCTGGGACCAAGCTGAGGGCATTGTTCCCTCCACAGTGAGTGTTGTGTCAGCATTTGCATGCCTGCTCTCTGCTTTTCAACACGTTGCTGCAAAATATGAGGGGTGGGTGGGTGGGTGGGTCAGAGAAGGATTCTTGGAGTCAGTAGTCACTTATTTTAGTCCTCGTGGGATGGACAGGGCTTGGACGAGCAATAGGTAAAGAGAACAGCATTTAAGTGGAAGTCCCTAGTATAAACACAACTAATAATCAAATCCATAGTCAACTCTACTGGGAAACTAGTGATTTAACCAGATCCGACATCATATTGTCCCTTACCCTCTGCCCCATGAACTAACCTCTTAGGGTAATCCAGTCTGATTCTAGCCAGAATTTGTAGGTTATTGTCAGGACAACACCAGGATGGTGACAGGAGTGTCAATTAGTCATCCATGGCCATAGTTTCTTGGCCCAGGACCCTGGGAGGATTTGAGAAGAGGACGGTGACCTGGGAGAAGACACTTGGATTAGGAGGTAGGCTATCTGGGTTCTGATATTGGCTCTGCTACCAGCTTGTTGTGTGGGGGCCTTGGCTGAGCACCTGGACTCAATTCCCCTCCTGTGTCTCCTTGGTGGAACAAGGAGATTGAAATCGCTCCCAACTCGGGACCCCACACTTAATAGGGTGCCAGTAGGGTCTGGCTGCAGCAATTTTGTCCCCTGACCGCTAGCTCAGTCTCCCTGGCTGCCCTGTCTCCCTGGCTTCAACAGCCTTACAGCAAGCTGCTCAAACATGTTGATCAAATCCAAATGAGTCTAATGGGACTGAGAGCCACCTTGCCTGACATCACTGAGTGGAGGCAACCTGGCTTGACTCTCCCTGAGTCTAGGAACCACTGGGATACTGGCATGTACCACCAGGTGGGTGGGCGTTGTGTGGGATGGAGGAGTGGCTCTGCTTTCTCAGAGCTGACATCCCAACCCCTGCTTCTACACTGTCCCTGACATCATTGCCAGCCCCACCCTCGCTCTCCTGAATCAAAAGCACCCCATGGAGTACAAAGACTCAGGCTGTCATGAAAATGACATAAAATCGTCATCCTGACCTGTTTTTTTCCCTCTAGAACACTGTGCAAATGCAAATTCGCCAGCACTCTTCCCCATATGTGATGCAAACTATGTTTGGTTTCTTTTTTCCCATCTGGAAATTATTCTTCTCTGATTGAGAGGTTCGAGTCCCTTCTGCATGTAATAATATTATTATTTATAATTTATGTTCTTAATTTTTATAAATAGTGCTTAGTCACCATGGCAACAGAATCTTCACAAATCATTAAATTAAATAATGAGTAGTCATGATGCTTTGCACTTATGTTCATTTCCTTATTAAAAAAAAAACAGATCTCCAAGTTCTTTTAAAAATACTAATTAATTGGACCCCTCGCTCCACTAGTATTTTCTAAAGGTGGGTGAGGAAGTAAAGGCTTTTTATCTTTTTGCTGCCTCTCTCCTGCAGTCAGGATATGATGGGGGTGTACCTCAAAGATCATCCGGTGTGACGTTCCTCAGAGGGTGGGCTCCAAATTCCTACTTAGGTTTACCAGGGGTGTTTGTTCACATGAAACCCAGTCCTAAGCTCACCCTAGATGCACTAGAATAACATCTCTAAGAGCTGGGACCCAAGAGTAAATACTTTTAATCAGCTTATCTGATGAGTTTTGTGCATGATAAACTCTACCTCCTCATGCCATGATCCTGCTATGTCAGCTGACCTAGGTTTAAACACCTCTAGGGCAGGGTTTCTCAACTACTGTACTACGGAAATTCGGGGCCAAATGATTCTTTGTGGTAAGATGTTTTGCAGCATCCCTGCTCCTCCCTGTTAGATGCCAGGAGCAAAACCTCCCCCCAGTGTGACAACCCCAAATGTTCCCAGACATTGCCAAACGTTCCAAGGGGGCCAAAATTGCTCCTTGTTGAGAGCCACTGTCCTAGACTTGGAGAACTCATTCTGGACTGGGGCTGGAGTGGCACAGCCTTCATGTTTTCTTTTATTTCTTATGCTATTTTATTTTATTAGTTTAGTTTATTTTTGTTAGTTCCCATTAGGGAATTCTCCCTCAAGTTGAAATAAAACCTGATTCCCTGTAGGTTCTGTGTGTGAGCCCTGTGGTCACCCTAAGAACACAAGGTCACATCCTCTCTGTTTGTTTCAACACACCCCTTCTGATTGGAAACCAGTGATCTTGGGCCCTTTGAACCACCTCTTCCTTGGGGTGAACTCTGCTGGTTCCTTCAACTGTCCTTCCACTGACTTGAGTCTGAATTCTCTCTTTTATGATTACGATAATGCTGATTCAGATTTAGATCAGATGGAGACCACGGATTTAAATCAGACCCGTTTCTTATTTTCAATATCCCTCTTGAGGGCCAGTGCCCTGATATGGAGGGAACAATTCTCCAGTGACATTTATTCAGCACCTTCTATTCCCAAGGCCTCCCCTGCCTGGTGCTGGAAATACATAGATGAACCTCCTAGCAGGGACTTAAAACTCTAATTCAAAGTTGTCAAGCTTCTGTAAACAGGGCATCATCTAAGGTGGAAGCCAGAAGATGAGTCAAAATGATGCCAAGGCGATACATGGAGAGAGTGAACAAAGTAACATTTTAGCAAAAAGAAAGCTGAAGGAAGCATTGATTCTGCCTGTGGAGCAGCGGGTGGCAACTCCAGGGAGAAAAGGGGGCATTTAGGTGGCACTGGTAGGCAGATGAGCCGTCAGTGGGCAGAGGAACAGCCCGAGCAGTGGCCCAGGGTCTTGCCAACGAGGAGCACGTTGGAGGAAGAGCGAATATGAGGTGTGCTGAGAGCTCAGAGGGCCCGGGTACCGGCTGAGCACCTGCTGGCCAAGTGGCCTGGATTCCAGGGGCCAGCTCGTCCCTGCATGTCTGAGTTCTAATAAAAACAGGAGTCAGTGAGGTGGTCCTGGCCTCTTTGCTGTTCAGAGGATGCTTTCCCCAAACAGCCTCAGGCTTGCGCAGGGGCAACCTGCAAGGGGTATGGCAAACAGCAGCCACAGGAAAATCTGCTGGTCTCTTCACCTCCAGACTGAGGCCTGCCTTGCATCTCTTGTTTCTAGAGAGGTCACTTGCTGAAAAGAAGATTGATCCTTAGAGCGGTTTGGGAGACATGCTTTGGAATAGCTGTGTCGAAAACTAGCTCTGAGACCTGTACATACAGCTTCTCTGAGGTTCACGTCTTTAACCGAGAAATGGAAAAATTAAGACCCACTGTCATGCTTGAATTGTGTACCCCCCCTCAAAGTTCATGTTGAATTTTGAAATCCTAACCTCCCGTACCTCAGAAGTTCATCTTATTTGAGAATAGGGTTATTGCAGATGTAATGAGTTAAGGTGAAGTCATACGGAAGTAGGGTGGCCCCTAATCCAAAATGACTGGCGTCCTTGTAAAAAGGAGAGATTTGGACACGGACGGGCACACAGGGAGGGCGTCACATAAATGAGATGGAAACGGAGGTCAGCGTGCTTCTCCTACAGCCCAAGGAATGCCCAAAATTGCCAGCCAACCACTAGAAGCCGGGAATTTGTATCTCCAGCACTTTGCACTGTGCCCAACTAGAGAGATGTTGGCTAAGGTTTGTCGAATGTTGGATAAAATTTAAAAAGTGGAGGAACTTGGACTCACACCTAGGATCTTCCCCTCTCGAGCCCACCCCCTTTAATTCCCTCTTTACCACCTTACGGAACAGACGGCTTCTAGAGCAGGGCAGAGAGGGTGGGAGCCAGCCACTGCCTGTCGAGACCCTCGGTTGCCCCATTTGTAAATTAGGAGCAATAAAATGCATTCCAAAGGTGATTTCCTTAGGGCTAAATGAGCTATTTTAAGTGAACGGGATTTGCAAACTGTAAATTGCCACATAAACATGAGGAAGTGAAATGACAACGGAAACCATCCACCAAGACTCTGCCTGCACCCAGGTGCTCTTGTTTTGAACACAACCTTCCACTGCTAATGCATCAATTTACTCCCAGAAAGTCTGCACTGTGTCCCTGAGCAACTCTTCATCCAGAGCCAGCCACTCAGTTAATAAGTCCCCATTACCTTGCAAAAAACCCCAAACAAACAAAAAGCCATTTCCTAGTACCTAAACAACAGGATGTTCAGCTTAAAACACGATGCCAGCCTAATTAACTGATTAGATGACAAAATAAATAATTATCCAGTGTATCAGGGAGAGAAAAGAAGATGTGTTAAAAGGTTACTCAGAGTCATTGTTTCCTCTGGAAACGGATCAGGCCGGCTTCACCAGGAACTGGAGAGTTTTATTTGCAGGTATCAGACCTCTCCCAAGCTGCTGGATAATTATACACACCTCCTGGTAATGGCAGAGCCCATATGTGCAAACTTTCTGGGTGATGAACAGTTCCGTCTCTCTCCCTGGGCTCCCACCCCTTTGCATTTATGCTAGTCTCTTTCCCAATTCTCCTGCTGCACAAACTTATCAGAGCTATAGCATCTACAGAATGGAAGAGGATGATGCTATTTACCCGATGAGCCACATGCATGCGGGCATGTTTTGGCACCCCCCCTTTGTAATCCTCAAGCAAATTGCTTTTACATCATTGCGATTTTGAGTTCCAAGGAATGCGGTCTGGGATAAAGGTTGAGAAGCCTTTGATCCCATATTTCTGTGAGACCAGAATCTATGCAAGCGATCTAGATTCACTTATTAATTTTAAAAAGTGGCGGCAATGAGAAACATGCATCTATTGTGGGGGTGGGTACTGCACAGCTGCCTGGTGGTCCTTTCTGACACCCCTGATGAATATGCTCTGGACAGAGTAGATGTGTTGTGCCCAAAGGATGTCATTCCCATCTTCAGAGGAAGTGGATTTGATGATGCTAGCAAGTGAAATTTTTAAAAATCCTCAAGTGAAGGAAATAGTCTACCCTTCCAAAGATTAAGATCCTAAATCTCAAAAGGCCACTAGAGCTTGGCTTGAGGGAAGAGGATCCTGAACATGGGGCAGAAGGATATGGTGAGACTGTTATCCTTTCAAGGAAAAAGACAAGATGGTTTGCAGGTGAGTCAGTGAATTACCAGCCAAAGCAATTCACTTGGCCACGAAAGGACTTTACTTCTCACTTGTATCCCGAAGAAGGAACATCTCCTTCCTCACTCTTCCTTTTCTCTCTTTATCTCTATCAAGATCTGTGAAGTGGTTGCCACTCAGCAGACACCTTGTGGGCACCGTGAATCCAAGAGTAATTACCCTATCCTTTTCCCCATGATACTTACATTCTTTTCAGGGAGGCAGACATTACCCTAGTTATGAATTTAGTTATTTAATTTAAATGGAGATAGATACTGGGAACTTTAGTAAGATACAAAGAAAGAGGGCCTGACTTGTGACAGGTGGAGAAAGAGGACTTCGACCTGAAATCTACAAGGATCAGGAGAGGCAGGCAGGGATCAGCTCATGCGGAGAGTAGGAGGCCATGGTTTTTATCCGAAGACCCACAGAGAGTGGTCAACATCCCATGAGCAGAATCCAGATGGAAAGCTCTGGTGTTTCGGGTGAGAGCGGTGTAAGCTCAGGCTGCCGAGGCAGGAGTGTTCATGGAGAGAAGCTGGCAGATATCTGCGATGTTGAGGCATCCACCCCCCAGGGTTTGCTGATTGATTAGATTGGGGTGGGGGTAAAGGTTGTCCAAATCTGACTCCTAGGGTGTAGCTTCTGCTGCTGGATGGATGGCGCATTGATCAGGATAGTTGTGAAACTTTGTACAACCACTCAGAGTGTCAGACTCAGTCTGCTTAAGTCTGGAAGGCAATTTGAAGTGTGTGCCCTCTGATTCCCAAGTGGGGATATATCACGTAGGAGTAGGGGACCCTCATGCCCATGGAGAGCAGGGCTGATGAAAGTCACCGATGCTGGGGCAGAAAACTCAAGGTTAAGAAGGACAGGCCTTGAGATTGGAGATCAGAAGGCACAGAAGCCCAGGTGGGCTGCAGAAGAAATATGGAGCCCAAGTAGGCGTGGTGGGAGCTGGTTACAAGCAGCACAGGTGGGTGTGGAGACAGGGAACTTGGCTTGAATCCTGGATCTGGCACTTACCAGGCGAGTGGCCTTGGACATGCATTTCACCCTCTCAGCCTCTCTCTGTGGAGTGAGAGTGAGGATGGCATCTACCTCAAAGTGAAGACTGGATAGGACGATGGGATGGAGAACTGACAACTCCCATGTGACAGGTCATTAACCTCCACTGTCATTATTCCCACCAGTAGAGGAAATAGCAAACTCAGTACCCAAGTGGGGCAAAAAGCAGGGGCGTCATTCACAGAAGGGTCCAAGAGCAAACGGCATCAGGAGAAAAGACCAGTAAAGGCCTTGGCCAGGGGCAGAGACTCAGCAACCCTCCCTACGTTTGCTTTTCGAAACACTCAGATTTCTGAGCCCAACAACAAACGCCCAATCTGCATAATTATAGAAAGTCAAAGGCCAATATCTTACTACAAGGAACAGCAATTGTTCAACTGTCCCATGACTCTGAGTTCGCAGTAATAGTCTTAACATCGGCCACAGCCGGTGGCCCTTGTCACGTCTGGCTTGCAGATGTGTTCCATTTGGCCCACACACTGTTTCAAAAAAAAAATTAGCAATTCACATTTAAAGCTTGGATCCTCCATGTTAAAATCAGACTTTTCAGATTCTACTGAGAGAACAGAAGCTCTGACAAACTTTGGGTTTACATCACAATGTACCCACAGTCTCCTGGACACAAGAAGTGGACGTCTCCTTTAAGAGAGACACCTGCTCTCCAAGATCCTCGGGTGATGCTTAATGCCTCTGTGTTTTCTTACACCAGTCACTCCTCCTTGACACCTCTGAGCCTTGCAGACTTAGAATTTTGCACTCCTGATTGAAAACAATCGTTGACTGTGTCCCAACTAGGACACTATTTCTTTTTAAACTGGATAAGGTGGTCAATAATATTGATCATTTAGGGTGTTTTCCAAATTCACTGAGAGAGCACACACACACTTACACTAAGCAAAGCTGATTATTGGGAGTTTTCTTTACTTCTTCACCAGAATTCTTCTCTCAAGTCTTCAGCTTGTTTATACTAGAATCTGGCATCAATGTCAGATTTAGCTCACATTTCTATCTTTGGTTTCTTCCATGGAAGGATCTACATTTCACAGTTTTTCTCCAGGTGTTTTGCCACCTGAATGCTTCTGAGACACACTTGGCCAAAAGTTCTTGTTCAAAAGAAACAAAACTCTCCCAGGCCCTGAGGGAAATCTCTTTTGATAATTCCCCTCAGTTTTCCCTTGATGAACTGGTGAGGTGATAAAGTGACACAGATGAAGAATCTGCCTCTTCGATTAAAACACATTTTACAAAAAGGCAATAAAATAGTAGACAGGGAAGGTATTTACCCCAGTAGCAAAATCAGCTACCTGTAGAATTTCATTGACCTGAGGACAGCATGTTTTCTCAAATATTTCATAGTGATTATCTGGCAAAATCTCAAAACATTTTTTAACACAAGTTGTCTTTGGTCAATAAATACCAGAACTGAAATGTCCTGGGGGTGGAGATTTATGATGTAAGCACAACAAACACACCCATAAATCAGGCCAAGAGAGCTGTCAGGTACCGAACGCTGCATTTTCCAGCTCTCAGCAGAGGTCAGGTGTACGGGGTCCTGGCTGGGCTGCACTCTGACCAACACTCAGGGAAGGACAGAGCTCAGAGACCCCATTTATTCGCCACAAAGTAATGAACACTTCTGACTTTGCATAGTTGAATTTTTCTCTCTCCAATCTGCCTTCTCTGAGAATTTGCCTTTTTACCTTGCTCACAGAACTTTGCAGAGGGAGGTATGTGGTGAACTGGGTTTGAATCTCAATGGCTGGAGAGTTTGGACAAGTCTCTTTAAGGCTCTAGCTTTTTTGCATCCTTATGTGAAAACTGAGGATAGTAATACCTACCTTATAGGTCTGCTATTAGGATTAAATGAGATAATATATGTGAAATACTTAGTGCAATGCCTTGCTTATGGAAAGCATCTAATATAGTTTTATTTTCATGGTTAATATGTATAAGAAGTGTGACACAATGTACGTCTTCTATAAGTTACCCTTAGTCTTTTCAGAGGTGTTAATTCAAGGGACAATGTAGATGATGCTCCAAAATAAATAATCCCCCCACCCTTCTCTCCTCTTTCCCCTCCCTTCTCTCCCTCTTCTCTTTGGCTTTCCTCCCTTCCTGCCCTTCTATCATTTTAGACTCCCTAATCATCTTAAATGCTTCCTGCTTTCAGTTACTATCTACATACACTGATGTTCCAAATGATGCTTCTCTCCAGCCCTCCCTTCTGGATTTCCAGTATCCATATCTAGATAGACCATCCACCTGACATTTCCACTAAGGGGTCTCAGACTCAACATTTCCCAGACACGCCCCTCTATCTTTCCTCACTTGTTCAACAATTCATTGCAGCCTCTATCATGCACTGGGTCACGTGGAGCATGCTGAGGAGGCAGCAGCAAGAGTCTGGCAAAGTGCTGAGCTTGTGGAGCTCACATCTGGTGGGTCTCAGGCACCCTTGATCCTGGTAAGTGTCACCAACAACATACCGGTTGCTCTGGTCCAATATCTGGGAGTTCACCTGGATGCCTTCCTCCCCTGCATGTAAGGCTCCAGCATGTCTTATGGATTTCGCTTTCTGAAAATTTCACTACTTTTCGTGTCTGCTTCTTCCTTTCTTTCTACGGCCTCCATCCTATTTAAAAGCACTCTTATCTGTCGCCCGGATGGTACGGCAGACAGCCCTTCACTGGAGCCCTGCATTTCCCCCAGTCATCTCCCACAGAGCAGTGAGAGTAGCTTTAAATACACAAGTCTAGTCATGTGATTCTCCAGCTTAAAACTCTTTGATGGCTCCCCATGGATCTTAGCTAAAACCCAACATCTTTACACGGCTTACAAGGCTCTGTCCACCAACTCCGACCTATATCCCCAACATTTCCAGCTTCTCTCTTCCTCCTGTTCCCTACTAGACTTGTCAAAATTCTTTGAGTTTCTCTGCCATGCTGTGATCTCCCTGTACCCCCAATCTTTCTTCCAGACGTTTCCTCTGACCTACCAATATTTCCAATTCACTTGTTCTCAGGTCTCCACTGAAACAGGACCTTCTTGGGGGATGTGTCCTTAAATGCCTACCCTTGGTTTACACTCCTGTGCCATCCCAGGTCTTCTTTATAAGCTCTTGGTCACTTGTAATTGTTCAGTTAATTCCAGGATACAGTGGATCCCAGGGCGAATGTTTCTTTGTGCATGGTCTGGAATAAACATGTAAAAGTGCAAATTCCTGGGTATCCTCAGACTTAATTGGAATTCTTAGGAACTAGAGTTTGGAAATGAATATTTTGAACAAGCTCCACTGATGATTCTTAAGCACAGCAAAGCTGGAGTACTGTTGCCATGAGTGCTTAGCCCACAGAACAGGAGAGGACTGCCTGCTCCTGGCCTAGCTGGGCAGAGAGGTAGGGCCTCGGGATGGGGAGTTCATGGCTGGGGCTCAAACTCTCAAAATATCCTCAGAAGCCTCTCCCTCCTCAGGTTCTCAGCTCTTACTGCATGGCTCAGATTTCCAGCTGTCTCATGACCACTTGACAAGCACATATTTCACAAAAAGAGGAGAATTTTCTAGAACTGTCAGCACGAGCAGACTTTCTATTTCCTATCCCGGGGGGTCTGCCACATAGATTACTCTGCTCCAGCACTCTCCTGACACATGCATAAGCCTCGCTGACAATAAAAACCCCATTATCCAAAGTTATAGGGATGGAAGAGGTGAATGGAGGCCAGTATTTATCTATGAGACCTGACTTCCTTCAAGGATATTTTCATCTGTGGCTTCTCTTCCACTGTTCTTTTGAAGAGCTGCTTAAATCTTTGTGTCGCACAAAGAGCAGGGATTGTCAAATCAGACCTCATTTGGTGATTACATGACCCTGCATACATTTCTTTACCTTCTCTGGAATTCAGATTTCTCCTCTGTAAAAAAAAAAGAAAACAAATAGGCAGAATGCTCACCTGGAGGGGGATTGAAATTCATGAAAGGACTGGACACAGGGAGGCCCCCCAAGGATGGGAACTGCTCTTCCCTTGCCCTCTCTGCCCAGTGTACATCAAACTTCAGCCTCCAAAAGGGCCAGCACTGCTCTGACGGCAAGGTCACCCCTGCTCACAGATTTTAAATTGTATTATTGTCATCATTGAACCAAGCAGTAACAATCCTTGCTTTGATAAAGGACTCTAACTTTTATCTTATTTCATCCTTTTTCTAAGATTGGCAGGACTCACAGCCTCATTTTCCATAGGAGGAAATTCAGAGACTTAGAATGGTCAGGGTTTTTTCCTATGATCAATTAGTGATCTTTCTGGATTCAGATTTTGACCTTGCTACTTACTAGCTGTGTGATGTGGGAACAACCCCCATGACGCCACCAAAAACACAATGCACCTGCTGGGCCTTAGTCTAAGGGTTCGGTGGTCCCTTCACATTATGAACACGATCTTTATTTCACAGGTGAAGAAACTGAGGCAGAATGAAGTAAACCTGTTGTCCTGAGTCCCACTGCTGGAAACATCCTTGGGACAGTGGAGTCTGGCACCAGACTGTCACTCATGACCACCATGGTTGAGCTTTCTAAGCCATTGCCACCTTAGTCGCCAGGTGTAGGAGCGATTAGAGTTAGTAGTACCTTGTGGGGATGGAATGGCCAATTGATCAAGGTGGTGCAGGTAAAATGCTTAGCCAGCAGCTGGCCGTGTAAGTGTCAGGCTGTGCTATTTGTTACATCTCATGTTAAGGCGGTACTTGAGCATCACTGATGTCTCCTGTCACCACGTGGTGGAGTGCAAATGTTGGCTTTGCCCCTGCTTACATGGCCTGGCTGAGTCCTCTATGTGCCCCAAACTGGCCACAGGCTCTTTTTGATGCCCCCGTCCTACTAGAAGTGATTCTACTCCAGCTCCCACTGGCGGCCTTGAGCCTTCAGCTCTTGTTTCCATGCCCTGGTTAGCAAAGGTGTGGAGGGAGAGTGCTTCATGAGAGACTGGCCTTGGCAAGTCTGCCTGCTGCGGGCACAGAGGAGGGAGCCAAGTCCTGGAGCTGCCCCCTCTCCTGCTGTCCATCCTTCCCCGAGCCCTGCATCACGCTGGCTCTTTGTAGGGCTGGGTCTCTGTCTTCTCCATCCTGACCCACTCCTCACCATCCCTCACCTGGGGTAATTTTGGCAGCCTTCCAAATTGTCCTCTTTATCGAGACTCTAGACCAGGAGTTAGCAAACCACAGTCAGTGACCAAATCCAGCCCTGGGTCTATTTTAATGGCCCTGAAGCTAAGAATACTTTTACAGTTTTTAAAGGGTTGTAAAAGCCAACCAAACAAACAAACAATAAAAACAAAGAAGGAGATGCAACGAAGACCACAAAGCCTAAACTATTTACAGTCTGGCCTTTTATGGATACCTCTTGCTGACGCTTGCTCTGGACCATTCTTCACTTTGTAACATTTCCGTCTTCCTCTCGCTCCAAAGGCCCCTCCCCCACCTAACTCAACACATTGGGTCACTACCCTGTTCAAAAATCTTTAAAACACACTGCCTGTAAGGAAGGCACCCTGGAGGCGGTATTAGAAAATCTGTATTAAAATCCTAATCCCTCCCAAACCTCAGTTTCCTCATCTGTGCCATGGAGTTAGTCATAGTGCCAACCCACGGGGGCCCAATGACTGTGCGGTGTGTAAATGCCTTCTGAGCTGCAAAGCACAATTGCAAGTGTGAGATTATTTTATAACTCTTCTGTCCATGGGCAGCGTCCATACCCCAGAGCCTGCTTTGAAGGCTGTCCCCCTTTTCCTTTTCCGTCTCATTCCTTGTGATTCTCCACATGACGTCCACCCCACAGAGCTTTGCTCCCACCCTGCCTTGGCTGACGTGCTCTTCCCTGTGTCCTTTTGCCTTTGAGTCCTACCTGATCGTCAAGGTTCACACGTTGTGGGCTGTGCCTGTGTTGTATGGTTCCTGGAATCTGTGTGGGGACATTTGGAGGAAGGGAAACTGTGATAGAGTGTTCCCAGCTCAGAGGGATTGTGCTCCAGGCCCGCGAAGCCATTAGCCATTTCAATCTGCGTCAGTTTTAAATCTTCTCGTCCCTTTCTTCCTTTTTTCTTCTTTTTCTTTCCAACACTCCAGCATGACACAGTGCCTGCTGTGCAGTAAAAGTATTTTGGCTTGTCTCCCTCTTAAAAACTTTCTAAAAATACACAGAGGCATCTCACAGGCACACATGGCTGGCTTTGACGTTGCCTTCCAGGTGACAGAAACACAACCCAAGCGCACATCGCTCCTGGGGACCAGCACGGACAACTCCTGGCTCAGCCTTCCAGATAAGACGCTAGGAAAGTAGCAGCTGTGTTTGATATGGAGCAAAAATTCATCCTCTCTGCCGTCCATCAGAAATATGCAGAACTCTCATTTATTTGTAGAAATCAGGAGGAATGTGCCTTAAATGAAAGTAGAATGTGATTCACCCCTTTTGTGTTGCCTTTTGTGTTGTAAGATCTGCTCAAGAAAAATAAGAAGTTTGGAAACTTTCCCCTCTTTAAAGCCCTAGGTTTCTTGACTGGACTTGGTTAAACCTTTGTCTCACTGATAGAGAGGCATTGTAGAGTCCTAGAAGATCACTGGGCAGACAGCCAGGGAAACAAGGTACTAATTGCCACCTGTCACTAACCTTGGACAGGTCATGGGTTGTCTCTGAACCTCAGACTCTTCTAAACATTGAGAGGATCTAAATAAATGAACTATCAGACCCATTCCAGCTCTAAAATCCCACAGTCTATTAGTTGTCTAATATTTAATATGTAATGTCTAAAATTCCATAATCTGCCAGCTGTCTAATATTTAAGACATAGTATGGGTCTAGAAAATAAGAGAATTTCTTTCACCACCAATAGTCACAACTTTGCAAGCTGATGCATATGGTTTTCATTCAATGTCCTCTTCACCGTGGGGGTGTGTGCTGTGGCTACAGCAGAAGAGAATGTGTATTTATCCAGTGGTCCCTGTGTGTTGGATGTTTATAACATGCTTCTGTGGTTGATATCATTCCCATTTCACAGAAGATAACACTGAGGCTAAGTGAGGTTGAAATTAATATTCAAACTAATATCTATGATATGAGCCCATTCTACTTAAAGGGCCCCAGTCTCATTAAGCATCCTCACAGTGGGCCTTCAGTTTATTGGTCTTTCAGGACATTCTGAGGTATGAAGCAAATTCTTGTATTTGATACATTATTAATTAAGGTAAACCTATTTTGGATTGCAGTTTTTTCAATATATTACTTCCTATGATGTCTTGGTACTGTCTAAAATTTCTTCCTTATTCTGTGCCCAATATTAGTAAATCCTCATTTAGGACTCTTAGGTAATTTGGTCTTTTCACAAAATCAGGATTCCTTACTGTGTGCCCTGATTCAATCATTCATGTATATCTTCGTCACTATATTAAAAAGGTTTTCATGATCAATGCACTTTGGAAATATGAGATTAAATGAAGCTACATTAGTGTCCTTTCAGTAGGGTTTTTTCAAAGCCTGTAATACACAGATATATATTTGGAACCTCCGAGTGGGTGCTATAACTTGCTGCTTTTTCCAAAGTTATTTTGCCCTAGAACCGTTCTATCATTGCACGGATATCCACAGAAATCAGTGCTACCCCCAGTTAATCTGACTTTCTCTCATTGACACTGAATCTGCGCGGTTTTGCTAAGATGTAAAAAAAAGAATAAGGACTGTTATGTTTTAGGCACTTCATGGTTTCCAAAGCTTTTATCATTCTTCGCTTCAAAAATAATCCTGAGAGATGGTTATGATTACTCCATTATAATCACATAGCAATAAGAATTTTAGCTGAAGATAGTACACAGAATAAATGCTGCCATTTTACCCCACTTCTGTGAACACATGGGGAAGATGGGGAAAATATTGGCAAGGTGTACTAAACGCATAACAGTGACCTAAAATAAGAAAGGGGAGTCTCCAGATACCAGACGTGGAAATATTTCCTGGAAAGAGGGCTCTTGTGACTAGGAGGGTCTGAATCCCTGAGGCCCAAGGGAGTGCTGGGAAGAGTCCAGTTCCAAGTATGAGGTTGTTCATGGCTTTGAGTCCTAGGAAGGGCTGGGGCTACATCTGGGATCTGGGTGTGGCTGAGGACTGCACTTAATCTGTGAATCTGAAGTGAGGGCTGGAAATCTGCTACCCGACCCCTATTTCTAGAGTCTGCACTGCTGTCTATCTACGCAGGGGTCTGGTTTAAAACCCTCTCTAGTCTGGAGACTTGAGCAGTATCTTCTGCCTGTGGCAGGGCCCAAAGCCACCAAAGGGTAAAGTCTGTCCTGAGATAAGTGCAACATAGAGCATGGGGTCCAAACTCAGACACATGCCATGATTGGAAGCCATGGCAATGCAACCTGAGAGTCCCAGGATGCAAAAAAGAGAAATCCCCCAGGGCGATGATGACCACATAACCAAGAATCACAAAACACTGAAGGAAGCTGAAGCCCATGGGAGACACACAAAACTGCAAGGAGTGGAAGAATATTCACGTGATGAAAAGAAAAGATCACAAAGAAATCTGAGAAGAAACTTAAAGTATTTTTCACATCCTGAAAAAAATAAAGGCTGCAAAGCAGCCACAAGAGAAGGAAAGAAGGCTATGGAGGAAAAAGACTTTTAAATAATAACAGGAAGTTAAGATAGAGAAAGTAATGCTAACTTCCATGTACAAAAATACTTTTGTTTGAAAATTAAATGTCCCTTACAACATGTACTTAACAAAGGAAACCTCCAACACCATAACAGTTCAAAGAGAGAACAAGCTAGAAAAGTTGAGACAGAGAAGATGACCTGTCCAGAAGCACAACATCTGTCCAGTTCTAGGAGAAGAGACTGGACAGGACCAGGCACAGGGCATATGTGAGGAGCATTGAAGATGTGCTGTATGAATATTTCCAATAGCTGGCTGTTGTCAGCTAGAAAAGCCTCCAAACACAACAGATTAAAAGAAAACCCTATAATATATCAGAGGAAATTTTTAAAAAGTGGATTTCCTACAAAGAAGTGAATATCACATTGATATCAGACTTATCATCAGTATTGGATGCCAGATGAATAATTAAGTAATATATTCAAAGAGAAAATAGCTTTCTGCCATGAATTCTTTGCTCTTCCCAAGTAGTTTTCAAGAGGGAGGATATAATGTAAGATAAAGAGATGTAACGATATACACAGATCAGGAAGTTGACCACAGACCCTCTCTGGCAGAACAAGATGTCCTACAGTGAAGGTCAACAGACAATGGCTAAATCCATGCACCACCTGGTTTTGCATGGTCTGTGGGCTAAGAATGGGTTTTACATTTTTAAATGACTGAAAAGAAATCAGAAGAAGAGTAAAATTTTGTGACACATGAAAATGATATGGAATTCAAATTCCGGTGTCCATAAATAACATTTATTGGAACACAACCATGCCTGTTTGTTTATATGATGTCTTGGCTGCTTTTAAGCTACAGAGGTAGAATTGAGTAGTTGCAACAGAGACCATATTGCCTGCAAAGCCTAAACTATGTACTATCTGGTCCTTTACAGAAAAAGTTTTCCCACTCTTCTTTAGCAAGAAAAAATAGGTGCCCAGGAAAAAGGAACTAGATGCAAGAAATGAGAGTAAACTGTATAAGCAATGAATATTTTGAGAAGTCTAAATAAAGACTGTTTAATAATAATAGTATTATAATCATCATTTAAAAAAAATTAAATGTGTAAAACAATCTGGAACTAAATTTCAGACAACAAAGTAATCAGATAGGGAGTTTTGGGGAAAAAAGCAAATAATCTATGCAGATTGTCTTGCTTAGGACATGGTGGTACAGATGATATTTGTGTCTTTCAGAAAAAAAATTAATACATATATTGAAATGTTTTGAGAGACATTAAAAAGTAAAGACAATGTACAATTCCTACATTAGTGGGAGTTAAAAACAAAAAAAGCATTAAAGAAACCTCAGTCATCAAGTGGAAAGAGAGAAAGGGGAAAAATAAAAAAAACATAAAAACATAGTAGAAAGTATAGAGAAGGTAGAAATAAGCACCAAATTTGAGTAACTCCAACATAAAAGAAGTTAAACTCACCTAAAACAGACCCACCAAAATATGACAAAATGCTGTTTGCAAGAGATCTTGCTAAGCAAATAGTTCCAAAGATTGAAGAATGGCTAATAAAAAAAAAAAAAAAAAAAAAAAAAAAAAAAGGAAACTTACTAAAAAAAAA
>NW_006798529.1:1846092-1851206 GCF_000442215.2 Lipotes vexillifer | reverse complement strand
AAAAAAAAAAGGAAAAAAAAAAAAAAAAAAAAAAAAAGATACAAGTGAACTTACTTACAAAACAGAAACAGACCCACAGACATAGAAAACAAACTTACAGTCACCAAAGGAGAAAGAGAAAGGAGGGGGGGAAGGGATAAATTAAGAGTTTGGAATTAACATATACACGCTACTACATGTAAAATAGATAAATAACAAGGTCCTGCTGTAAAGCACAGGAACCATAGTCAGTGTTTTATAATTACCTATAAGGGAAAAGAATATGAAAAAGAATATATATATAACTGAATCACTGTACTGTATGCCTGAAGCTAACAAAACATTGTAAATCAACTATGCTTCAATTAAAAAAAAAAAAGAAAATGGATGGAAAGAGACATCCAGGCAAAACTCTCACCTAAAGAAAGTTGGTATGTCAATATTAATACCTGGAAAAAAAAGGACAAAGAAGATGTTACTTGATGATAAAATGACTAATTTATAGGTTATGAACTAGTGGTACTCTTAAAAATGTAAAAACCATTTGGGATTTGCAGGCCTTACAGAAACAGTCCGGTGGTCTGAATTTGGCCACCTGCTCAAAGTTGCCACTGGGCTGCAAGGTCTTAGAATCTTCATTCTCTAGAAAGAAAGAAAGAAAATTGGGAGAGAGCAAGGGTACCAGAAGAAAGGCAGGCGTGAGACATGCTCTGACCTCTGAGTACAGCCCGCCCTCGGGTGTTTAGCTGGGAGGCTGTGATCTGAGCTCAGCTCACAGAGAACATGAGTCCTGAACTGCGATCCACAGAGACAAGCAAAGATCCTTGAAATTCTACTTTCTAATCCTCATGATAAAGATTCACCCAGCTGAAATTTTTAGATGTCAGTCTTCCTTGGCCATTTGTGAACACAAGAACTAACCCAAATTATAAACCCAGAGGTGGTCAAGCAATGGCGCTTGGGTGGAGAGAGATGCTGTGGGTGATGGGTGAAGCCGGACCTTGGAGTCCCAGCTCCACCCCATCCTGGTCCAGGGCCTGTAGACACCGTTTTATATCTCACTCCAAAGTGCATTGCCCTTCTTCTTGGTTATCTTTTTGCTGTTGATTTCTAATTGTACTGTGACCATGATTTGCATGATACATATTTTGGGAGGAGAGAGGAGGACTATACTTAGAACATGATCAATTTTTATAATTTTCCATATGTACCAAATGTAAAAGATATACATTTTCTCTCTGTTGGGTATACACATTTTCTACCTCTATCAGTATAAGTTATACTACACCTATGTACTTACATGTGTGTGGTACATCAGCATTTCAATAGTGAATTTCAACTCCACTATATCTTTTACTTGTGTTACATCTGTTTTATCAATTTTTGCTTTAGGTGTGTCAGAGAAGCTCATTTGGGTTGGGGGTTTACCCATGTTTTTCTGGTAGTTCAATCAAATTTTTAGTCTTTGTAATTTGGTAGTTACATTATTAGGTACCAGGAGGAAAAAGAAAACAACCTTCTTTCCTCCCAAGGTCCATTCCCCATGCCTTCCTTACTAGCAGAATCCCTACATTATTGGAAGGAGCAATACTCCTAATCTAGAAATGATACCCCCCCCCCAAAAGAAAACAAAAGGAGTTGCTGAGAATGTGGGGAAATTGGAATCCTTGAGCATTGCTGGGTGGGAATGTAAATGACACAGCCACTGTAGAAAACAGAATGGCAGTTACTCAGCAAGTTAAATGTAGAATTACCATAAAATGCAGCAATTTCACGTCTGGGTATGCACTTGAAAGAATTGAAGGAAAGTGCTTGAACAGATACTTGTACAACAGTGTTCGTAGCAGCGTTATTCACAATAGCCAAATGTGGAAACAACCCAAACGTCCATCAACAGAGGAATGAGTAAACAAAATGAAGTAACATTCTATCTATAGAATGAAATATTATTCAGCCTTAAAAATGGATGAAATTCTGATATATGATAAAGCATGAATGATCTTTAAGGACATTGTGCTGAGTAAAATAAGCCAGATGTAAAACGACAAATACATATGATTCCACTTACACGAGCCATCAAGAATAGGCAAATTCATAGAGACAGAGAATAGAATAGTGGTTTCCAGGGGCTGGTAGTGGGAGGACACGAGGAGGCTATTCTTGAATGGAGAGGATGTGTTTTGTTTGGGATGATGATAAATTTCTGGAGATGGATGGTGGTGATGGCTGCACAACAACATGAAAGTACTTAATGCCGCCGAATTGTATATTTAAAAATTATTAAGATGGTTTTATGTTATGTCTATTTTACCACAATAAAAATAATATAAAAAACTCATATTTCCCAGCACCTTTGCAGAGAGGATGTAGGAAAAAGCAGCTGGATGAGGCTTCGAGGAAGAAACCACTCCCAGGTCCTGATTGCCCTTTCCTGCCTATCTCTCATTCTTTCTCTAGCTCTGGTCGCACTCCCCTGGAATGAGGAGCCATCACTCAGGACCTCCATGTGTTTCCCCTTTGCAGAGCATGTGGCAGAACATCCAAGGTCCTCACTTGGCTCAGGCATCCTGGACCAGACCCTTACATGAAGGCCATATGGAGGGTTGACTCAGAACTGCCTTCCCTTTGTCAGAAATCCTTCATCGTACCCTGATCTCATGATGTGATCTCACTGGAATGCAGCAGGAAGAGCAGCACGTTATAGAATTAATTGCATTCAGCTTTAAGGCCTGGGACTAATTGATAGGCAGCCCTAAGTGCGTGGAAAGCGGGTATCGCAGGGCTGCTGTGCCGGGCGTGGGCAAGAGTGATGCCGCCTGTGACCACTTCCACTTCTTCTTGACTTTCTCCCGGGCACTCCCTGACTTCAGCTCAACCCCTGCCACACTCCTGCTGTCCCCGCTTTTCACAGGTGAGGGATCTTCAACCCCAGGAGATGGTGAACAGCCCCAGATGACACACCTCATAATGGACCAAGATGAGAGCCAAACGTGAATCTGTCGGCTTTGAGTTTCTTTTCTTTCTGAATCTGTTCCTCTCATTCAAAGAAAGTGTCTCCTACCCTCTTTCTTACAATTCTGCTCTATTGTCCCCAAAGGACTGCTCAGGAGCTTATTCATTATTAGGGGAAGAAAGATGAAAGGGCTGTGTTTTTTTCAGGGGGAACTTATACCTGCTCAAAGCTTCCCAATTGATGTAAGTTTTGGGCTGCAGGCTCTCTGCTTGCTCCTGAAATCAACCCTTTTCCTAATATCCAGCTCCATCCTCCATGGGAGGTTCCAGACCCTATGGAAGAGCAGGGAGCTTTTGTCTGCAATTTTTGGTGCCCCTCAAATTACAGAGCTCTGGGCCCCTTTCTTCTCTCCTTTTTCATTGCCTGGATGAATCTTAATTGTCACCTGAAATTCTCTAACAATCTTCATCAATTATGAAATACTCATTTATCAAAGAAAAACAGTTCTGTTCAAAGCACTGTGCTAGTCACAGGGAACCATGAATAACAAAGTCTTGGTTCACCACCGACTCACAGTCTAGTAGAACGTGTGATATATAAACAGATAGTGATGATTAATGTTTATTAGAGGCTTACTTTTACGTACATTGTCATTTAATCCTTTACACACAGTAACCTCATTTAATCCTGAAAACAAACAACTGTACAAGGAAGGTATTATTATCAGCCTATTTTAGGGATGTGAGGGTTTCAGATGAGAAAGGAGGAGGTAGAGACGGGGTTCCTCCTTTATCCAGGATGGCAAAGGCCATACCCTTACGGTGGGTGATGGGACCACTTGCATTAGGATGTGATGCTCATTTGCTTAAAGGATAAAGGAGGGTAGTATCAACTGTGCTGCTGATGTTATAGGGCACAGTGCTTAGAGCAGGGTAGACACCAAACCAAAGTTTGAAGGACTAATCAGAGCTCATCAGGGAGAGGACAGAGGAAACAAAGACCCACCGTCCCAGTGCAGCTCAGCATGTTAGCACGAGTGCAAAGAGTTTAGCACTGATAATGCCTTTAGCAAATCTGGGTGGAAAGTGGGGTACAGAGAGCAAGGACCTGGAGTTGAGGGTGGGAAGCGAGTGGGGCCAGGTCACGGGACTCCTGCAAGCCTTGCTAAGGGGCTTGGACATCTTCCTGTGGGAGACGGAAGATGCAGACATGTTTACAGCAGGAGCTGGTGTGATGGAGAACACATATGAAGCAGTTTCGGGGGGTGGGCACATAGTAGGTATTCAATTCCTACCTGCGAAACAAACCAATTTGCTCTGGAGGCATCTCTCAGTTTCCAGTTTCGATTGTTCATTAACACAAAGAACTAAACTGCAGTAAAAGCCAACAATATGTCTATTACATGCCCATGTCTGTTTAGACCATTCACAGAATAATTATCAGGATGACTAACAATGGATGATTTATTATAAATATCAGCTTTGCTGCCTGTTAATTCAGAACCAAAATATTTGCCCATTTCCATCCCAAAGGGGAAAATCTAGTTAGTTTGTTCCCCATGTTATAACTATGAAATTAAATTAAATGAACTGAATGAAATGCATGGGGGTAAATAAACTATTTAATTTAATTCACGCAATGAAGAATAATACTGACTACATCTATAGTTGGCTAAATAAACCAATTAACTATTATCTCTTTAGACAGCACAAGCCAATAGTGCAGCCACGACAAAAGAAAAAGAATAAAAGAAAAAGAACGTGTCTTAATTAGATGTGATCCAAATGGATCTTGGGCTTCCAGCTCTCTCAACACCTTGACTGATCCTGACATTGGCTACAGGTGTTTCTCTTTCTTGTCATCCAGTTTTTTTCTTTTTTTTTTTTTTTATCACAAATTGGGAGACTTAAGCCTATGGGGTCAAGTGAACCAGGGCTTCAATGCATAGGCAGGTTACACGACCTCAGTCTCTCCATCTCTAAAATGGGAACCATAGCAGTGACTATTTCCTGTGATGGGGCTGAGGATGAAATGAGGCAATGATGTAAAAGCATAGCCCAGGGCCAGGTGCCTAAGCACTGCATCCTTGTTGGTGCTTCCTGCTGGCTTGGGTTCTAACCTGCCTGAGACGATGGTGATGCCCTACTCTGAGAGTCAGGAGAACTGAATTCTTTCAACCACT
>NW_006798529.1:1759020-1846082 GCF_000442215.2 Lipotes vexillifer | reverse complement strand
CAGGAGAACTGAATTCTTTCAACCTCTCTTTCCTGAACACCTACTGTTTGCCTGGCTTTTGACTCGAGGTATTGGGGGCTGATAGGTACATGAATGAGACCCCCAGGGCTGCCCTACAGGATCCTATAGTCTAGCAGGTGAGTCAAGGATAGGTCTACACACATCACAGAACTGGAATTTCACAAGAACATGCTGAATGGGACGTCAGAGTTTGGGCAGACTCTGATTACTGTCTTGGCCTCTAGAAGTCACTGACAGCGGGAGTTCTCAGGAAGCTGGGATATAGTCTCTGACAACAGTTTCAAGCCTCTTTTCAACCCTATTTCTGCCTCTACCTGATTCCAATTCTTAGTGTAACTGAAGCTGATTCAGAGTAAGGTGGGGGGTCCTGAGTGCTGCTTCTGGTTGGCCCAGGGGTCAGCATCAGCAGAGAGGAGAGTGAGAGAGACGGTTTGCTGCCAGCAGAGGAGTCCAGGACCAGTGTCGGGCACCCAGGCCAGTCCAGGAGTGGCAAAGAGCTTTTCCCTCCCAGGGCCTCAGTTTCCACATCTGTGAAGTGGGGGTAGGAAGAGTTTCCCTCCAGTTCTGAGACTCTTTAGGGAGAAATTCTTTTTTTTTTATATAACATCTTTATTGGAGTATAATTGCTTTACAATGTTGTGCTAGTTTCTGCTGGGTAACAAAGTGAATCAGCTCTATGTATACATATATACCCATATTTCCCTCTTGCATCTCCCTCCCACCCTCCCTATCCCACCCCTCTATGTGGTCACAAAGCACCAAACTGATCTTAGGGAGAAATTCTTGAGCAACGAGTGCAGCTCCGTTCTCCAGGGAAAGGAAATTCATTATGCATTCTTTGGACACATACTTTGTGAGCGCAGGCAGTTGCGTGAACTGAAGTGGGTGCTGGGGTAGAGAGAGGTTTAGCCCAAGGAGCCCACGGTCCAGTGGGTGACACAGACACACAACGTCACTCGTGACAGTGTTGAGTAGTGACAAACTGTAGCATACTGGGTCAGGGCATTCCTCTCCCTCAGTTTAAATCTCCATCTTCAAACAGAGAAGAAAATCAATAACAGGTGAGGACACAGCATTTGACTGAAACCTGATAATCCCTCCCCATAATACCCTATGTATATGTTGTTCTTTCCCCAAGCTCCCTTAATTCCCTGTGGATGTTAATGACAGCTCATCAAGTAATCTTCTCCAGAAGAGCCCATCCTCCGAATGCAAAGACACACCTTTTTTTGGTGGGGGTCCCCGGGGGTCCCCGGGGGCTTCTTCTGCCTTCTCCAAGGGAAGATGAGGAATTGTAAAAGTCTGGGGCCATCCCAGGAAGGCAGCAAATGGCATTTTGAACGTCCGTACCTGACAACCCTCCCCCACGAATAAATTTGGTAAGTTATTGTGTTTTTTGTTTCTTCACTTTTGTTTTAAATCAGGGGACTTCTGATTCTTCTGCAGAAGGATTAACTGGCTCTGAATGACGCCCTGATGTAGAGCTTAAATCCAGCCGTCGGGACATCATCTCTCCCACTTCTCTTCACCTCCAATTCCGATCTGCCTTTTTATATTTTAGACTTATGTCTTGATCCGCCTTGTGAGAAGAGACTGCTGGCTTGGCCCAGTGAACTGGGAGGTTGGGGAGGACTGGACAAGTTGACTCTTCACCCCTCCATATGTCCTCCCTGAGCTTCACACAAATTTTCACACGTGACAGGTGCTCCAGCAAGGTTTACTGGGACAACGCTTGTTTCCCCAGAACAAATCTCCTTGCCTTTGCCCCTCGGTGACCCTGGCCTCCAAGCCCGTCCCCCATCTCTGCATTTCAAACATCTAGCTCCAGAGTAGCATTCTCTGGAAGTTTTTCCCTGTGTCTCCCAGCAGTGGACCATCTGTGTGTCCCTCTGCAATAGACACCCACTCTGCACCCCGCTAAGTGTTTCTGAGTGTATTCCTCCTGTTTCTAAACCGAGCCCTCCCATGCCCAGGACCCAGATGAGGACTCTCGGGTCCTTGTGTGGCTCTTGAGGGCTTCTAGAAACATCTCTTCAGCCATTAGCTCCTCCCATGCTCTGGGCCTTGCAGACGCACAGTCTTCTAGCACAGAGTTGTCGCAGGGACCTCAAAGGGTCATGCAGGCTTATGACGAGGGTATAGCCTATCTCAGGGCCTTGTCAACATGATCCCCTTCTCCAATCCCACACAGGGCCACATCTTCACATCATGGTACCTCTGGCATTTTGCAGCCAGCATTTCCCTTGATACAGCATCTTGGTGGAAACTGACAACTTACTGTTTCCATGCTAAGGTATTGGTCCCCTACTTGTCTGTAAGGGAATCTTCTCTCCAGTCTGACCTACTGCCTGGTGGCTTATAGGAAGTATATGATCAGTGCCCATTGGATGGCTTTGGCTACCGCATCAGTCTGTCTGTAGTATGATGTGGTATTGGTGGCAAGGTGAAATGGAATAACAGTTTGAATATTATCTTTGCTTAATAGCTTAGTGACCTTGGACATGGTGTGGGCACCGCACACCATGCTAGGACTGGCCTAGGTAAGGGGGAATGGCTTAGAAGCTAGAGACCCTGCCTGTGATTCAGGCAATCACCATCTCATATGTTGTGTTGCCTACGCTCAAGACTCAGCTATGTGCCAGGCCCTTGCTATAGGCTCTGGGATATAACCATGGGTTAACTATTTTCTTTACCACAAATGAACTAAGTCTGCTGGGAGAAACATACATGTAGGCACGTCAACTTTAACCCAGTGAACATTGCCCAAGTGGATTAGACCACCTTGTGTGGAAGAAGACGGGGCCAGTGATTTTTCTAATCTGTCAGTTGAAGTTACCTCTTTTATTTGACTTCTATAAACACACCAAGAAGATGAGAGAGTGAGGCAGTGAAAGGCCTGTGACTTTGGCCTTCACTAGCTACATGACCATGGATATGTTATCCCACCTCTTTGAGCCTATGGTTCCTTCTGTGAAATGGGGAACAACCTGCCAGTGTGTTCAGAAGCTTGCTGGACGCTCTGTATGTATGAAGCACTGGCCCATGAAAGCCTGTCCTCCCTGAATGCTAGTCGTGAACCCAGTTAGTCCCATCCACACCTAAGGGGTCAACTTGCAGAGTGACAAGAAGCAGGCACCCTGCACCAGAGATGTTGGTTGCCACCTGTGCGTTCTTATTGCTGTGGGACCAGAGATATTGGAGACGTCTTTGTCCCACTGCTTTCCTAACTTTCGCTCTTTCCTCTAACATGACCTCCATAGAAGCTGACCTCATTACCTCTGAGAAACTCCACTTAGAGTCTCACTAAATCGCCACTGGTTCCTGTGACTCTTCCCTCTCAAGAGAACAAAACAAGAGAGAGTGGCAGTGTGGATGGAAATCTTCTGCCGGTCCCAGATGGTGCACTGACTGCTCTTTCAGGGAATGGGTGCCTCTCGGCAGAGCTGCAGATGCAGGAGCCTGTCTGCTCAGAAAGCTGGGTGCCAGCCAGCTGCTCCAAGACTCAGTGCCTGGAACCATGCAGGGCACAACTCTGCAGATCTGTCCCTGTGTCCTTGGGTCCTGCAGGAGGCAGGGACCCACCCTTGATTGCCCACCCAGTATAACACACAATCTGAGCTTGGGTAACCTCTCTCCTGGGTCTGACCAAGGAGTGTTCAGTCTTACCTTGAATATTCCAGAGAGAAGGAAGTCACCCATCCAGAACAAGCATCCACAGGCACATAAATGTTAAAATGATCTTTTTTACGTTGTAACAACACTTTTATTCTTGTAACTTCCACAAATTCCTCTCATGTCCAAGACACATATTTGAAATTTGGACTCTGGAATTTGACAACCCAATCATTTCTCCATTTGATAAGCAACTTAAAGACAGTGACCTGCCTTGTCTGTATTTACAACACCAGCTGGCAGAAGAGAGTGGCCGATGGATACACAGTCAAAGCTCTTAACAAAGTCTGTTACAAATATGATTGAATGAATGAATGAATGAATGGATGGATGGATGGATGGATAAATTGTGGGTTGACACCATCTTCCCAACGTCTTGCTCTGTGATCTTGTGCAAATCATATAACCTCTCTGAGCTTCAGTTTCCTTCTGAAAAGCATCGTTGTGAGAACTAAAAGTGAGTGAATGCATACCAAGCACTTAGAATGGTGCCTGGTCTCATAGTTACACTCTTTCATCTGTCCCTCCATTCATTCAATTATCATTACTCATTTCTCTGTGGCAGACTGTGTGCTGGATGCAGGGAATTCAATGGGAAGGAGGGAATAGAATGCAAAGCAGGACCCCATGAAGCACACCATGTTGTGGGGACACTACCAGTGCACCCCCATGGGGCTAGGAGAGCAAAAGGGGGCTCAGGGATGTGGGCACAGCCCTCAGCACAGCATTGTTACTCATGAGTGCCCAGGCCTCCAGTTCCTTTCCCTCACTCACCCCCACAGGCCACCTCATTGGATTTCTGGAGTCAGTGATCAGAGGGACCCATTCCACACCCCTACATATCTGTGTCCGGGATAAGAACTATTTTCAATGAGCATTTGGTATGTGCCGGCAAAAGCTGCCTGGGGCTTTGCATGGGTCATGGCCCACAGCTTTTCCAGGACAAGCATAGGCAAAGGCCCCTCTGATGACGCCCTCCCCTCTGATCTCTCTCTATCACAACACCCTGCTTTCTTGTTTTGATTTCCTTCTATTTGACATTATTAAAGAAAAATGCCTTGTCTTCCTCCCTCCTGTGTCATCCATCCATCCACTTACTTTCCTAACTACACTTAAAGTTCCTGCTTCCTCCCTCAGAAATAGTGCAGAGCAGACTCCGTGTCTGTCTTGCTCTCCCTGCATCAGTGCTTCCCTCAAGACATGCCCCTTAGAAGGTCTTCAATAAATATTTATTGAATACACAAAGAACCCTCAGTACTTACAAAAGTTAATCTTGGGCTGTGCTACTTACTCCCTTCACCCAGTTCTCCTAAATTGACATATCCCCTCCAGGAAGAATCCTCACCTCCACTCGCTACCCCAGGCAGAATTCAGCAGACTTTGCACCACACCATCCTTGCATTCTGTGTACATCTTTACTTCAGCGCTTAATGTGCCATGTTGTGACAGCTTGCACGCATGTCTCTATCCTCCAACCCATCACAAGAGCACGGTCAGGGCTTGGTCATATTCACTTATCCATCCTCCATGCTTAACAGATCTTAGTGTATGGTACATAATTAATAAGGGTGTGTTGAACAAATGAATGAGTGAGCAGCCTGGTTGGAATTCAACTTTGGACAAAATCGGAAAAAGTTTGAAAAGGCTCAAAGGCAGGATTAAGTCCAGGCTTATTTGGGTTGGGGGGGGACTTCCAGACCTAAGTCCACCTGGTGCCTTACAAGGATAACAAAGAGACGTTCCCTATTACTTGGTTTTCTAAAGATCCAAGGCATAGCTACTGAGCATTGTTCTCAAAATGTCCTTGATAAACATCAGTCCAGTCATTTTGGCTTTTGAGCCATGAGTACTTTAGGCCAATACCTGCCATTTCCTTTCATCCTTCATCAAAAATTGATATTTACTGGGCGAGTCTCATATGCCTGCAACAGGTACGTTATAAAATTAAAATGTATTATTCTGTCCACCACTCTGCATGATGGATATTTTATCACCATTTTCCAGGGTTAAAAAAAACCCCAAAGAACATAAATAATTTGACCAAAATCATAGGTTCATGCCTAGTGAATCTGTCCTGTTGTTGATCTGACTCTAAAGCTCTGCTCTTTTTATTTCACTAAAAAGGCACAGAATCATAGGGAAGTAGGAAACCTTAGATGTCACCTGGTTCCCACTTTCCACCCAATGCAAGGATCTCTTAACATTTTCCCCAGAAGCAGCTTTTATTTATGCTATTATCATCTTCGTGTCTTCCTTATCACCACTTTTTCATCACTGTCATCATCCTCTTGACCATCATTGGCATGCTCATCACTTTGTGTAGCTACAAAGTCTCACAGCTTGTAAGTCAGAGCTAAGACATGAACCCAGAGCTGCTTTGACCGCTGTGATGCTTTTCCTTGTAATTCTTAGATTGGGAAACTCTTTCCTCATGAGATAATACATCTTTCTTATTTTATTTTATTTTTTTTTGTTGGTCAACTATAATGGACAGAAAACGTCTTTAATTAGTATACAAAGGAACCAAACACTTGAATGGCCCTAGTTTCATGCTGTGGATAAAATTTTAATTCCTCGTATATATCACAAACTTCTCTTTAGATATTTGGCAACAATGCTCAGCGTACCTATTTTTTATTTTGTGATTATTTTAACCCCTCTTTCCTGAGCGATACCCAAATTCATCTCATCCCTCTGAGAATGTGCTGATACAAAGTACAACCTCTCCTCCAAGATGGGGTCTGATTTGGCAGCCCTTCTAGATATGGACATAGTGAAAATTGGTTTGTGATGGCACATCCAAGAAGTGTTTGCAGTGGTGAGGTGGAGAAATTCTTGATGGGTGAAGTTTGGCGGGTGAAAGTGTGGGCAGTCACACCGGGCAATATGGACCCATGGCCAAGGATGGGTAGACAGGGAGTACCTGGGGCACAACTGTCTTCATAAAATGTGAATATTTCTGAGTTAGGGTCAAGTAGTGTGGTGGAGTGAATGGTCATCCTACTCTCAGATTGCTTGGATCTAGTCTCAGCTCTGCCATGAACTTGCTGTGTGACTTCGGTTAACTCATTTTTCTTCTCTGATCTTCAGATAGACCATCTCAAAAACAAGAGTTTTATGTCATCCTACTCTCAGATTGCTTGGATCTAGTCTCAGCTCTGCCATGAACTTGCTGTGTGACTTTGGTTAACTCATTTTCCTTCTCTGATCTTCAGATAGACCATCTTAAACACGAGTTTTATGTAATGACCTTCATGTTTGAAACTTCTATGAATCAAAGGATTTAGAGGGAAGAAATAAAGCTACCAGATTTAAGACCCACCAAACATCGATTCTGCTTTGAGAAAGATGAGGGCCAGCCATTGAAATGAGCCATTCTCCCCATACACGTGGAAAATAAAAAGAAGACCACGCAGCGACCCTGCCTAAGTGTTTCAAACTTATTTAGAAATACAAGTTTAATATAAAGAAAGGGGCATAACCTCTTGGAGGGTTAGACTTGAAATGCAACTAGAGAATATAATTGAACTTACTTATTACATGGCAGAGTGTCATTTTGATACCAGTGAGTTTCAAAGGAAATTTCATTGAGCTAGTAAGAATGGTAGGCAATGAACTTGCTGTTCAGAACAGTGGCCCTCCACCCAGGTATCATGTTCTCAGCCTCTTCCACGTTGAGAAGCAAGGCTGAGGTCAGCATGAGCTCACGCCCACCACACCAGAGCTAAACTTTCACCAGACCCTGGCTCATATTTTAAGACAGATTATTAACATATGGGGTTCATAGTAAAGTAATTCTTGTTATATGAACTTAACACCAAAACGAAAATGATCACAGATAACTTATCAGCTGTTCTTTAAAGAAATTACAGATCACATTTTATTATTTACATAATGACCTGATTATGTTTAGTTTCAAACTGAATGAAACATGAAGCCCTCTGGAATGGAGATGATATATTAGGCATCCAGATCTACGTCTTGCTTACACCACCTTCGATACTTTGCAAAATAAATTGAGGTGTACATAAAACCATATAATACATTGAACATTTTTTTCTCTTTGTCACAATATCAAACCAAAATGGCTGGACAGATTTCTGCACTCTGGGTTTGGTTGGTTGGATGTTAAACTTGTGCCTAGGGTGTAGGTAACATTCACTTCGGGGGCCTTGATGGCTTTTCCACGAGAAAGCCAGGCAGCACTCTCTGACCTGGAGATTTGATGAGAGGTACATGTGATGGCTTATTAGGAAAGATAGACTATAGTATGAATATCCTGTGGACAAAGAGGAGGAGCAGTGGTTCCGAGGATGAGTTCCACATTGTAAGTCACAAGGGCAAAACTTTACGTCATTGAAGTCTTGCTTTGCAATAAGATCTAACCTGTTTTTTATGGGGCAACAATATGTTCAGGAAGAGTAGCATCAGAGATCAACATACTCAACGACTGTCAGTAATTCTAAGCAATACAAAGAGGTGAGTGGTGTGTGAATTGACATGTATGTAATATACTTACATACATGAAACATGTATGTAGTGATACTTATGCGTATTAGATATACCTACAGGTTTGTTTATACCTGCTATGTGGTAATAACTATAATACCAACTTCTTTCAAGGTGACTTAGCAGCCCCATTTGTTTTTAAGAAAAAACACAAAGTTAACACAAGTGTCAAGTATATTGTACTCTTTATTGATACAGTAGCACAAAACATAAGAAGCTAATTATAACAAAAACTATTAAAAAACCTGATTTACTAACTAAAATGAGCCATGGAGGAAAACCAACCAGCTAAAGCCCTCCACACTCCCACCGGCTGGGAAGTAGCCAGGAGTCAGACCACTCTGGTTCAAGGTTGGGCTGTGTGACCTTGGACAAGTCCTTTCCCCTCTCTGGTTCTGGATCCCTTTACTCTGAAATGAGCCGTAAACTCAAACTCTGGCAGCACCGTGCTGAGGATCACGGGTGACTGGGAGTGTGGGGCAATGTGACACAGTGGCTGGGAGCTCAGACTGACCAAGTCTCTGCCACATCTTGGTCGAGTGACTCTGAGTTCTTGGGGCCTCAGTTTCCTCATCTGTAAAGCAGGGATGTTGGGAGCCATCCTCATGGGTCCCGGAAAGCTTCCTGGTTTCATTTAGGTGAGGGGCTTTGCACAGCACCAGACACAGAGGATGATGATTCATGAGTCATGCAGAACTGGGAGCCCTGTGCCCTCATCAACTTCCTGGGGATCATAGGAGCCTTCAGATCCTTTCACAGGCTTGGAGAAAGAGGGCAGCATAAGGACAGAGAGAGAGCAATTGCTCGTTCCCTCCCAGCCTCTTAACGAAGCTCTCGGAGCTGCACAGGCTCTGTGAAGGTCCCCGCTATCTTTCTCTGCAGTGTCTCCTGCCTTCTCGCCTTGACAGGTGGACATCATTATCTCTATCCGGACAGTTAAATTACCGAAGGAAAAAAATTTCACCCTGAAGCCATCAGTGTTACTTTTAATCCTTCTCCTCAGGTTGAAGCTTTCTTCAGAAGTTACTTTTAAAAAATAAAGAAAAAAATTTTTTAAAACCTTTTAAATGGAGGTTTTATGCAAAGGACCATGTTCCCTATTTAAATGATTTCTTTTGCACCTGGGTAGCATTTGTGTTGCCCACCATCCAATCAAACATTAATCACAGAAATACTGAGCTTTCAAGAATGCCTTCAAATCTCCAATGTGTCTATGTCAAGCACTTAGGGGAATGGATATATTATACATCTGCAGAGGAAAGCAGCTGCAAAGTTCACTGCATTCCAGATCCACGCTGCGAAGACAGAAGGTGCGGAGCTCACCCTTACTCTGAGCTGTGAGCTCCTTGGAGTGGGGAGAAGACACACAAAGGGAGACAGGAGCTTGCACCCTGATCTTCATCATGACACGGTCCTCACGAGTACCACACTCCCCTCTGTGAGTTGGTGTCTCCTAGCCTTGGATCAAGTACTGTTCTGCTGTCTGAGGTTTGGAGGACATTGGGCACTTCGTTTCACCCCCGTGAGACTCACTGTCATCACAGGTTAGTGTGAGGATTGAATGACGTGAGGATATTATGGTCTTCACATAAGTTCACCTTATCTGAGAACTCACTGTGTTCTAGACACTACGCTGACTGCTTGATACACATAATCCCTTTCAATCCAAGTTTCATTCTACATGGTGGGCATTATAACCCTTCCCATCTTGCTGCAAACATTAGATTTGTTCAAGATCATATAGCTTATAAATGTTGACTCCAGTTACCCACACTCCTTATCACAATTAGGCGTTGCCTCTCTCTGTATGAGGTCCGGAGATAGATGCCCTGTGCCTGGCATGTAGGAGATGCTCAAAAAATGCCATCTCCTTGCCTTCCTTTGGCCATTTGTGGTTAATGTCTGCCTGAGGGTTTCTCTTCCTAGTAGGAAACCCATAGGTGTGGGAAGTCAAAGATGCTTGGTAGTTAATGCCCTTGGAAACAACCCTCAACCAGCAATCGATGGCAAGAGGGTGGATCAACACCCCAGCTCCCTAGCCCCTGGTTTGTGTGTGGGTGGATTCCAGGCATGTTGTACATTGTCTCCTGGAGTCTTGGGTGGGACAAAGCCCCATTGCTCTCTGAGGTGGCCTTGCCTGGGTAGCGTACCCCTTTGTGGCTGTCTTCCTTTCACTGTCTCATGTCCACCTCCCCTACCTGTGCTTCCCTCAGTCCCAAATAAACTCCCTGTTTGCTAATCATTGTGTCAAGTTCTGCTTCTGCAGGAACCCGAACCAAGTCTGAGATTCAACGGCAAATGCTCCTTGTGACGGGTGGCATGATGTAAGTTGGGAGTGCCCCAGGTCTTGGCTTAGACACATGCTAGCTGAGATTCTGGGCAAGTTCTGTATCTACCTGGAGCCTCTGTTTACCCCTGGGGATGAGAATCCTTGCAGGAATATCTCTGGATTTGGACCAGATTCACAGACAGCATCTGACATGGGGTGGGCAGTCAGTGCACAGTAGCTGTGGTGATGCTTTTTGGAAGGCTCTGAAGCCCAGGCTCCTGGCTCACCTGCTACTTTGACAAATCATAGGCCTGTGATGCACGGGGTTCACAGCAGTAGAATGAACTGCTGATAACACCCCTCAACAGGGCAGCCTGAGCTTTTGTGTGGCCTGAGCCAGGTGCCTCTGCTGAATTAGGCTGGTCTTACATCCTACTATGTATAAAATAGATAACCAACAAGGACCTACTGTATAGCACAAAGGTAATTTCTGAAACAGGGTCTGATGCAGTGAGAAGTGTGACTTTTCTCAGCATCAGAAGACGAGCCATCTGAACCCTGTTCCAGGATTTCAGTGTTTTGTTCAAAACTTTTATTCCGTGAAGCAGCAGCAAAAGGAGACACTTTGCATTATCTTAATATTATGAAAATTGCATTGGGAGAGACTCAGTGAGTATCAAGGTAATTATAGTATTAGTATTATTAGTATTATTTTGAGTAAAGGCATGGTCCATGTCAGCTGCATCCAGGAAAATTAAACTCTCAGGATGTCTCTGTGTTTCTGAACTGAGAGGCGTGGATGGGAACAGGAATTTAAATGGTCCCTATCATGGCTGTGTGTGGAACCCAAAGGGAGTATGTACCGAATCTTAAATATCGGGGTTTAAAGAGCTACACAGGATAGGCCGGCCACCTCAGAAGGAAGGGCTGATTTCCCGCAACACTATTAGCTGCATATGTTCTGGAGACATACTGTTAGCTGCATAAGTGCTGGGAGCTGTGGGCTTGGGAAAACACACTGGGAAGGAAACCAGCGTTGGTAGGTAGGTTCTCTGTGCTCCTGGCGGTGGAGCTGAGTGATACATTGGGTATTCAATCTTCACAATAGCCTATGAAGCTCTCCCTTCAGTTAAATAATAAGGTAGCTGGGCTTTCTGGCTTGGTTCTGCCTGGTTTCCAAGCCTTTTCCTCCCCAAGTGAGCAAACGTTAAAAATCTAAGTTAAATCTGGTCATGACTTGCCTATAACTCTCCCACCTTGGAGAAGCCAAAGTCATCACCTCGGTGGTTTCCCAGGTCTTGATGTTCCAGTCCCCCTGCTTCCTCTCTGATAAAAACCCATACCTTTCACACCATGCCCTGTCCCTAGTGCCGTCTGCTATGGTCCCCATCCCCTGGCTCTTCAGGTATGCCCAGCACAGTCCTGCCTCTGGGCCTTTTCTCTTGCCTCTGCCCTACCTAGAGTGCCCAGCTGCACTGCCTGGGGCTCACAATGTCACTTATCTCCATGGTCCCCCATGTGAGCTCCTCAGAGAGGCCTGCCAAGCTGGGCTTATCTAAAGCAGAAGCTCCCGAACCTCTCTATGCCCTAAAACTGCTTTAGTGGTCATATAACTGCCTGTCTTTGTTATACGACGATTGATCTGGGTTTGCTGATCCCCTGGGCCCCTCACACTAGCTCTCTGTGAAAGCGCTGACTCTTTTCATCTCGCCCACCAAAAAAGCCCCACACCTAGAACAGTGCCTGCACCCAGAGGGCCCTCAGAAATGCCAGGTGAACCAACGAATGACTCACCAGCTGCCCCCGACTCTTTGTCACTTACATCTTTGAGGCTCACTTCTTTATATCACTCTTGAGCCTTTGGGTTTGTGCCTTCCCCATGTGGGCAACAGTCAAGCACTTGCACTGCTTGGCCCAGTGCAAGCCGGGATCTGGGAAGAGCAGACCATGGCAGGTGGGATTTGCCATTAAGATTTGCACACGGAGAAAAGTCCGACCCCAAACATGATTATTTCTGTTGGCCTCCAAAGTATTTTTGTAATGTCCAGAAGGCTCCTTTTGGCTTGAAATATATTTGGAGCATTAGGACATTTATTGAACTCTATATTAGGAATATCTATATGGAAACAGATAGGAAGTTGATAAACTTAACCTTATTTGAGTTTTAGGAGGTACAGTGATTTTCACACCAGGAAGATGGATTGAATTCAAATACTTATTGCTTGGTCTTTAGAAAGGCAATAGGTTGGTGGAGATGGATGTTTTATTATCTTGCATGTGAACCTTCAAGGAAAAAAACCCACACCTTTAATGCCACTAAGAGCCCAGGCAGGTAGGAGCTAATAGCTCATTTAAGGAGGTGTGTCTGGGAGAAAACAGCCCCTTGTCCCTCACTGGTTTCCCCAAGTCCAGCCTGGAAAAAGGCAGCAGATATGAGTCCAGGGAGACTTGAGACATGGCATCAAACCCTTTCCCTGTATGATGCACCTCTTGTCCCCTGCAGAGGAGATGCTGTCAATGTGTTTCCTAGCTGAAGAAACTGAGGCCCAGGTGGTCTGAGTCACTCACCCCATAGCATTATTGTAAAACACCACCCCTTAGAAAGCACCCCATACATGAGTCTGAACTTCTCTGTGTCTGGACCTAAGCACACGCCATGATCTTCTCATCCGAGGGAGGAAAACATTCCAGTCCAGCTAGGCCTGGAGCCTCTCAACCACGTTGAGTATCCTTTTCTGTTTCAGCAGAAACAGACACAGCAGCTAACCTTTGTTGCTGTGGAAGAAGAGGTGTGGTTTTTGAGCTCTAGTGGGAGGAATAAATTTTAACCTCCTTCTCAGGCCTGGGTCATGGACAGGGACCCCTCACTGGGCCTCCTGAATGCTCAGAGATACGCGTCCATTGGACAGGGTGTGCTGTCACTCAGGCTGGGCCATCTGGGCCATTCTGAAGTCTGCCTTAAGCATGTCAGGAGAGTCCCCTGTATACCTCTTTACAACTCGCTTGATTTCAAGAGCCAAGCCCCATGAGATCATTTATTTACAACCAAATTAGCATCCCTGCCCTTAGAGAGTTAAAACATCTTATTAAAAAAGAAAAGACTCACTCACTCATTGTTCATTCCCCCATTCTTTTATTCACCAGGAATGACCTGGGCACCGATTCTTTTCTGCTAAGCTCTGCCTTGGGTTCTGGGGTGACAGAAATAGACAGGAGCCCAATGGGGCCTTTGAGAAGCTCAGGGTCTAGTGTGTAGCTCAGACACAGACACTGAGAAATTCAGTGCAGCCAGAAAGTGCTGCGTGAGAGGTAATGAATCCAGGCTGAAGGAGTGAATCAAGGAAGGCTTCTCCAAGCCAGGGAGCCTGGGCTGAACCTGGATCATTGACTTGGGATTCTCCCGGAGGAGAAAAGAAGGAAGAGGGTTTGGGTGGAAGGGACAGTATGAGCAGGACGGTGACCTGTCCAAAAGGATGATACAATAGTGTCAGCTCCGGCTGGAGCACGGGTCAGGGAATACAACTTGAGAGACAGGCCCCTCCAGGATGACATGGGTCTCTGTCCTGTGTCTGTCACTAAGGAGCTGGGCAGACCCAGCAAATGATGAACAATGAAGGGCTGTTAGCTGGTCTCTGGGGGCCCCACCAGGACAGAATTCAGGGGCTCTGATGCTGCGAACAGCTGGGTGCCAGGTGGCCCAGGACTGCGGCCCCTGCGTTCCTGGGTAAATTCAGAACAGCTGAGCATCCCTGGCCCTTTCCTCATGGCATGTTGTCCACAGAGGCCTCCTTTTGGCAGAAAATCAACTTTAATTCTTGGGAGCTCTGGGGATTTGGGGTTGTCCACAAAGCCTGCCCCTTCTTCCCCAACCATTCATTCATTATTGTCTCTGGAAACTTCTATTTATCAGACACTGAGCACAGGTTTTGGGGAGAGATAGAGGCACGGAGAATGTTAGTGATTTGACACAATTGGGCTCTTAGAAGAGCTACCGGACCACGGATGTTAGTTAATTAGGAATTCTGGGACTGCCATTCAAAGGTGGTTGATAAACAGATCTCAAGCATCATTATCTCCTCAACCAACTGAGCAGTCGGCCGCCTCCCTGCCAAGCCTTCCTGCCCCTTGGGAGGGAGAGCAGTTTCCCTGCATGGTGAACAGCGCCTGATGTTCTAAGGCAAGTGTGCCCCGGGCCGGCCTGGATAGAGTTGGGTCTGCTTGGACCAAAAATCCTTTTTTCAATCTCCTCTCACCTACACACAGCCTCACTTTTCTCATCTGTCAAATGGGACCAATAACAGATCCCCACCTGTGCTACTGAATGAGGTCATGGGCTGAAAGAGAATGGCCAGCCATGGAACCAATAGGCAAACTGGGGAGATTTCATCAACAAAGGGTCATTCTCTCATTCTTTCCTCCTTGGGTTCATTGTGCCCTTCAATTGCCTGGGAGGTCCCAGGAAGATGATGGGGAAATCTCAGTCTTGTCATCTGATGGAGATTCATCCTACAGGAGCTCCATGAGCAGGGTGCACCTGCTTGGGAAATTTGGATCTTACAACCCAAAGCCAATATGTGTTGGATTAAAAATATTCCATTTCCCTTCCATATCTGGGGGTGAATCAGGCTGCATACTTTCCAGTCTTTATTTCCATATAGGTGTAAAGCAAAGGAAATGGAGGAGATAAACATAGATCTAGGGAAAAATTGAGGGAAGGTGAGAGGCATTTTGGGACCCAGGGAAACTTGTGACTCCAGAATTAAGGGGGAAAGAAGAACCAAGGCCTAAAACTCTGGTTGAGCAAAACATGCTTTTTCAATATTTCTAGAAATATCCCAAAGATTGAATGTTAGCAGCCCCAAGAAAAATTGACAAAAATGATGATGGAAGTTTTGTGGTTTTCATTTTTTTTTAGTTTATTATTATTATTTTTTAAAAATTTGTTTTGCTTTATTTTCTACAGAATTAGATGAACAGTCACAGTTTCTTCTACCTAACAGGGACAGCATCCTTTACCTAAAGTCACAGCTTGTCTTTTTGTCCTGTCCATGACACTGTCAGCAGAGGCAGGTTTGATGCATGGCAGCTGTCTGGCCCCAGGAGGGGGGTCATCCCTCCTGCTCAGAGCAAGGCCAGAAGCCGCTGTTCTAGAGCCATCTCCTCTGAAGGGTGGAGCTCAGGCTTGCTCCACAGTAGGAGCTCTGCTGGCAAGAGCTCGGAAGGCCTTGCCACCCTCCCCCTACCCCACAGGCCATTTTGCAGCTGAGGAAACTCAGGCTCAGAGGCATCCACTTTCACAGTGACCTTTAGCTAGTGAGTGATGGAGCCAGATTCAAAGCCAGGTCTGCTGGTCTCCACAGTGGTCACTCCTCCTATGCTGGGGACCTATGCCCATGATGCTCTTTGGAGGCTGAGTGAGAGCACACTGTCCTTCCTCCGTGGATTCCTGCCATCTCTTTCCCGTGGCATTCCCGGCCCCAATCTGCCCACTGCTTACCTGACAGACCTGCTTCACGTTGCCCAGGCAGGCTCGACTTCCTCCAGACCTCGCGCTTCTGCCCAGGCTTCTCTTTTTCTTCCAGAATCTTCTGTCACTCAGAAACCCAGACCTATCCCCTGCCCCCGCACCCAAGCAAGGAACAATCTCTCTGCCCTCAGACTTACTATACCATTGCTCATGTGGCCCAGGGAAAATAACTATAACTTTTTGTTGTTGTTGTTGTTTGTTTTGCAGTACACGCGCCTCTCACCGTTGTGGCCTCTCCCGCCGCAGAGCACAGGCTCCAGACGCGCAGGCCCAGCGGCCATGGCTCACGGGCCCAGCCACTCCGCAGCATGTGGGATCCTCCCGGACCAGAGCACGAACCCGTGTCCCCTGCATCAGCAGGCGGACTCTCAACCACTGCACCACCAGGGGAGCCCAATAGCTATAACTTTTTATTTTAACTTTTAGAAATAGGGTTTCTCAAGTATGTTGCTTTACTGTCCTCCTCTAAACTTGTTGAAGGGAAGAATACATTTCTCCAGCCTGCTCTGACTCTCTGGACAGCCACAGAACTCTGCCCTTTTTGGGTTTGCTGCATTTCCTCAGGCCTCCACTCCTTGGCTCCGGGTCTTCCCAGCCTGGAGCCACCTTACCACCCCTTGCCTCCACCAGAGAACTTGTTTTCCTCCTCAGCATCCCACACAAGCCAAGATGCCTGCCTTGGTGGTGCTTCCCTTAAACAGCCCCACTGACTAGCCAGAAGTTGAAAGAGGTATCCTGCATCCCAAAGGGCACCGTCTCAGCACTTTCAGCACGTTCCTATCCTAACACGTGTGGCTTGTCCCCGTTAGACTGTCGACTCGTTCATCTTGATGTTTCTGGCACCTGGTTTGCTTCCTGGCACACAGTAAGCCTTCAGTATATCTTTGCCGATTGCACAAATGAACAACTAAGAATGCTCAGAGCATGTTTGCTGAAGTATGGAACACTAAGCACATGTTTCAAAAATCCCCTGATGAGCTAGGGACAAAATACTAGTGACTGCTGGGGATGGCCTGATACTCGGGTCCACTGCTTGTGCAAAGGTGATGAAGGTGACAGCAAATCAGCACCAGTCCAGCCCCACTTTGCTTCTCTTCTCCTCACGGTGGCCACAGTGGGGATGTGAACTTCATGCTAACATGTGGCCAAGACAATGGCTATTTTTTCTGGACCTGCCCTGTCCTGGTCCAGTTTTCCCCTCTCCCAGGCCCTCCATGGGAAAGAACATCCAGACTGGAGCAGTGAGAGAAAAGGATTCCATTCTCAGATGCCCCTTTCCAGGGAACGCTTGACACTTGGGCCAGATGGGAGAGCTTCCCTACAGCCAGGCTCGACTCACAAGGCCACATGGGGTGTTTAGGGCAGATGTTGGCCCCCAGCCACACAGGGCCACCCTGCCAGGACCTCACTCATCTGGCCCAGCTGTGCAGGAGCTTTAGAACTAATCCACAAGAATGTCCCTTTCAGCTCTGATTGGCTGCCAGTGACATCACAGGAATTTGGGAGAAGTGATTTTATTGCATATCCTGTTATATATGTCTTTGATTAATAAACATTGGGCATTCAAGTTAATTATGTCATCATCAATGCAGAATTGTTGGCAAAATATTTTGAAAATGTGAAGTTCAGTCAAGTAAGGCTTGATTAGAGTGGTAACCTTCTCATTGTATAAATGACACCAAAACCTAGCAAGAAGAGTTTTTGTCTAAATGAGTGTTCAAACTCAAAGTTTTCTGACCTAGCCCAGAGTCTTACCCATTTTTAGTCCACTACCTGCATGATTTTCCAAGGAGATGGTGAGCTTTTCTTACCTAATGTCACATATAAGGCAGCCCTTCTCCATGGTATGTCTGTAAGATAGTACATAGATATGTATGTATGTATTTACAGAAGACAGACATGGATATTCAGCAAGAAGTTTTCCACTTGCAATATAAAGATGCTGTATTTGTTTCTTAGGGCTGCAGTAACAAAGTACCGTAATCTGAGTGGCTTAAACAGCAAGAATTTATTGTCTCAGAGTCCTGGAAGCTAGAAGTCCAAGATCAAGCTTTGAGCAGAGTTGGTTCAGTTCCTTCTGAGGGCTGCAAGGGAACATATATCCCATGCCTATCTCCTAGCTTGGGGTCTGTTGACACTCTGGTGCTCCTTGGCTTATAGAAATATCACCCTAATTTCTGCCTCTATCTTCACATGGTATCTACTTGTGTACATATCTGTGAATTTCTTCAACTTTAAAATGGATTTAATGATAATTATATGAAAGGGATATATATGTTTTTGTTGATCCAGCAGCATGGCAGACTGAGTGAGGACTAGAGAGGGCAATGCCTTACCTGAGTTCACACAGCAAATAACTGGCAAAGTCTGGAGGGCTTGAGCTCCCTGCTGCCTGATTAGCTCTTTCTACTTTGTCAAGTGGCCTCTCCATTATATATATTCTCCACATTGAAGTATTTCTTCCTTCTGCATACAAACATACATAGCATAAAGGAAAAGCCCCCTGAATTAAATGTGGGAAGTCTGAGCTGTAGAGTCAAATCTGCCTCTACTTATATGTGTGGGTGTAGCTATTGGTAAGTCTTTCATTAAATATGCATGATTTAGTGCCTGTTGTATGCCAAGAACTTTATTTAGCTTATGAACTGGGAAATGGTAAACATGAATGGTGGTGTCTCCCAAAACAATATCTAGCTATGTGCTGTTTGTAAGAGACACATCTAAAAAGAAAATGATGTAGGATGTCTGAAAGTGAAAGAATGCCAAAAGATATATCAGGCAAATGTTAAATAAAAATAAAGATATTCTAAATGAATATCAGAAAGATAAATTTCAAGTCAAAATTGACACTAGAGATTTGGAAGTTGTAACTTATAATAAAATGAATACTTTATCAGTCTATATAATAATCATGAAACAATGCAACTAACAACAGAACCATAATCTGTATAAAAACTGAAATTAACAGAGTTGTAGAGAGAAATTGGCAAATCCATCATTAGAGGTATTTTTTTTTTTTTTTTTTTTTGGGGTGCGCGGGCCTCTCACTGTTGTGGCCTCTCCCGTTGCAGAGCACAGGCTCCAGACGCGCAGGTTCAGTGGCCATGGCTCACCGGCCCAGCCGCTCTGCAGCATGTGGGATCTTCCCTGACCGGGGCACAAACCTGTGTCCCCTGCATTGGCAGGCGGACTCTCAATCACTGCGCCACCAGGGAAGGGAAGCCCCCATTAGAGGTATTTTAGTAGCCCTCTTTTGAAACTTTATAAAGGGAAGATTAAAAATTTAATAAAGATGTAAGAAATATGAACAACATACTGAAAAGCTTAAGCTATATATAAAATCCTAAAAAATACAGAGAATACAGTTTTGAAGAATATACATGTGTTGTTCCCAAACATTGACCAAGTAATGTCTGTAATGGAAATTTCAACCAATACCAAAAATTATATAAAATAGACCATTATCTCTAAATACATTTCAAAAAAGCAGAGATTAATGAAATAATCTCTCGCCAGCCCACCATATGTTTAGACACTAAGAAAGAAAAAAGGGCAACTCAATAGTTGATGGAACAAATAAGCAAGCATATATAAGTAAAAAAAATATTTAAAACTAAATAATAACAAAATCATTATCCATAAAGATCTGTCAGGTGAAATTGAAGAGTTAGCTGGGAATTTGTAACTTTAAAGGTATATATGAAGAAATATTAAATTTAAATAATTGATGAAGTGACTGCTTAATTCAATAAATTAGATAAAGAGCAATAGAGTAAACCCAAAAAAATTAGAAACAAAGAGATAATAAAATATAAGAGCAGATATTAGAAAAAAATTGAAAGAATCAACAAAAGCAAAGCTAGCTCTTTAAAAGATTATTGAAACAAAAATCTCTGGTAAGATTAATTGCAGGAAAAAAGATAAAAGTAACAAATAAAAATATTAGAAACAAAAAAGATTAATAACAGATATTGTGGAGATTTTATAAATAGCTTTGTTGTAGTAAATGTGAAGATTTATATGAAATGGATAATTATTGAACTAATATGGATTATGAGAATTGAAGTAAAAGAAATAAAATATCTGAATAAACCAATTACTATTACAAAATAAACTTTCTGACATATAGATTACATTAATGTGTCTTTTCTAGAAAGATACTGGATATAGATTATTTTATGAATAAATTTTATCAAACTATCAGGGAAAAAATAAACTATGTCTTTTATAAATAACTTCTGAAAAAAGAAAAAGAAAGCTAACTACCCAACTTATTATATAATGTGAGTACTAGCTTGGTTACAAAACTGGAGGATAGGGCAAGAAGAGAAAAGTTATAGATGACTCTTACTGAGATGTAGGCAAAAAATCATAAGTAAAATGTTAGCAAGCCAAGTCAGTTGTGTTTTAAAATGCTACATACTGGATTTACCTGAGAAATGCAAAATTTGCTTAAAATCATAAAGTCTATTAATATGGAGCACCATATCAACAAATTAAAGGAGAAAAAATGTACATATAATCATCTCAAGTGATGCAGAAATTTTGATAAAATTCAGTATACTTTTATCATAAACTTTTGATAAGCAAATTAGAAAAACTAAGAAGAATGTCTATTATCAATACTGACCATAAGAAGGTCTCAATAAATTTAAAAGGATTTAAATAATACAATAAAATAATATGGTTATCTAACCATACCAAAATTAAACCAGAAATTAATAATATAATTTACCTAGAAAATCCTAAAATACTGGAAAATTAAACTATTTCTAAATAACTCTTCAAATAAAAAATTCCAATAAAACTAGAAAATACCATAAATGAAATGAAAATAAAAGCACAATATATAAAAATGTGTGGGATGCTGCTAAAGTAGTTCTTAGAGAGAAATGTTTAGGAGTAAATGCTTGTAGTAACAATGAATATCTCAAATCAATGATCTAATCTTCTACAAAAGAAACTTAAAACAGAAAAAAGAGCAAAGTAAATCCAGAACAATAAAAAATAAAAGAAATCAGTGACATAGAACACAGAAAAGCAATAGAAAGAAATCAATGAAGCCAAAATCTAGTTCTCTGAAAAGATTAATTAAATTGGTTAATCTCCAGACAAGCTGATCAAGATAAAACAGAGAGAAGACACAAATTACCCTTAATAGGAATGAAAGAGGTGACATCCCAAACAATGATAAAAATATTAAAAGGGCAATAATGAAATGTTATGAACTACTTTATGGCAAAAGAAAATCAGCAAATTAGGTAAAGGGCAAAGTCATTGAAAGACACAAAGCACCAAACTAACTCAAGATGATAACTTGAAAATTTCAGTATCTATTATATAAATCAAATTTCTAGTTAAAAAATTTCCCACATACAGACAAACCCTAAACAAAATAAACATAAAACAACAACAACTCCTGGTCAATATTTATTTCACTGATGAATTCTATCAAATATGTAAAGAAGACCTCTAACTAATTCTATAGGAACTCTTGCAGACTATGTGAGAGGAGGGACTACTTCTCAACTTGTTTTATGAGTCATGCACTATTATTCTCAAACTAGACATCTTTATCACACTGAAAGAAAGCTATCGAGCAATATCTCTCAAGAATGCAGAGGTAAAAATTCATAAGATTTTTTTTGTCAAATCCAACAACACACACAAAGTCATAATTCATCATAACCAAAAGGACTTTATTCTCGTAGTGTAATTTCAGCTAACCACTCTAAAATCCATCAATGTAATTCACTATAATAATAGACTAAAAAAAGAAAGACGACTGCAATAGATGTAGAAATATATTTCCTAAATGTAGCACCTATTCATGACAAAACAACAAAACGAAACAAACTCTGCAGACTAGGAATGCAGGGGGCTTCCTCAACTTGATAAAGGAAATCTGGGAAAAACCTAGAGCCAACATCATACTTAAAGGCAAGAGACTGAATGCTTTCCTCTAAAGATCAGAAACAAGGTGCAGATGTCCATGCTTACCACTTGTATGTTATATTACACTGGAGGTCCCAGCTTGTGCAATCAGACATGAAAAAAGACATAAGAGGCATCCAAATTTGAAAGGAAGCAGTAAAACTATCTTTATTCACAGAAATGTGATTGCCTAAGTAGAAAATTCAAAGAAAAATATAAAGGAAATTTTATACCTCATAAGTTAATTTAACAAAGTCACAAGATACAAAATTAGAATACAAAAATCAAATTTAGGGCTTCCCTGGTCATGCAGTGGTTGAGAGTCCACCTGCCGATGCAGGGGACACGGATTCGTGCCCTGGTTCGGGAAGATCCCACATGCCGTGGAGCCGCTAGGCCTGTGAGCCATGGCCGTTGAGCCTGCACGTCTGGAGCCTGTGCTCCGCAACAGGAGAGGCCACAACAGTGAGAGGCCTGAGTACCGCAGAAAAAAAAAAAAATCAAATTTATTTCTCATACTGGCAATGGACAATTAAAAAATGAAATTTAAATAAACCATGCCATTTACCAGAACATCAAAAATGTGACACACACAGGTTAAAATTTAACAGAATATTTGCAAGATCTGTACACTAAACCTACAAAATACTGCTCAACTGAGTTAAAGAAATCCAAATAAATGAAAAGATAAACATGTTATGGATTGGAAGATTCAGTATCACTCAATTTAATATTTAAAAATTCAAGTGTCAGAAAAGTCCCCAATAAAATCCCAGCAGGATTTTATTTTTTACATTGGCAAGTAGATTCTAAAATTTATATGGAAATGTTAAGTACTTAAAATAGTTTTGGGGGGAAATTACAGTACTTGAATTGAAGCTTACTATAAAGCTACTGTAATCAAGCCATTGTGTTATTGGTGCAAAGTCAGACGTAATACATAAATGGAAAAGAATGGAAAGTGAACAAATACATCTTCAATATACGGTCAGTTGAGTTTCAACAAAGCTGGAAAGTAATTCAAAAGGGAAAGAATAGTCTTTTCAACAAAATGCACTTGAATAATTGGACATCCAGATGGAAAACAGTGAAGCTCAACCCTTACCTCACATTATGCAAACAATTAATTAGGAAGGAATCATACACCTAAATATAACAGCCACTAAAACTGTTCTAGATAAAAAGGTAGAAAAAATAGTTGTGACCTTCAGCTAGGCAAAAATTTCTTAGGGCACAAGAAACATAAATCTTAAAAATTAAAATAAAGTGCAGCTTTACACAAATTAAAACCGTTTCTTTGATAAGACAGGAAAAGGAAAAGGCAAGCCATGAACTGGGAGGAAATATTTGCAAAACATTTATCTGACAAAGGGCTCATATTCAGAATATATAAAGAACTCCTACAGCTCAATAATAAATGGTACTTGAATAATAAAAGAAAAACAACCTGATTTTTTAAATTGTGGATATAAGAGTTGAGCCAATATTTTACTAAAGAAAATATAGGAATAGCAAATAAATGCATTGAAAATCACTCAAATTCATTTGTCTTTAAGGAAAACTAAATTAAAACTACAATTAAAACAGGGGATTGACTGCAAATAGGTATGAGGGAACTTTTTGGGGTGATGGAAATATTCTATTCCATGATTGTAACTATATATATTTGTCAAAACTTTTCAAATTGTGCACTAAAACTGCTGAGTTTTATTTTATGTAAATTGTAACTCAATAAAGCTGGTTAAAAACATAGCATAAACACTGTTGAAAGACAATTCAAAGTTTGGGAGAATATAATTGCAACACACTCACCTATCCAGGATTAGTACACTGAAATCAGAATATGGATTTTCTGCTACAATATAATAAAAAGAGAGAACAAAGCAGGAGAAAAGTAGGCAGAGAAATAAATAGCATGTCATAGAGGAGGAAACTCCAGTGGGTAGTGAACAAGTTTCTCACTAACAACACTGGATATCATTTCACTCCTGATGGAGTGGCTAAAATTTAAAAGATGGCAATTTCCAGACCCCATACCCTCTTTTAGTAGAAACAAAGTTTGTTACTCCTGGCTGCAAACGAGAAGTAGAAATTCCTTCTTCTGTCTTCTTGACAGGTATAGCATTGATCAGATCTGAGTTTGAACAATCACACGTTCCACCAAAGTTCTGCTGAGGACTTTGAGTCCTGAGTAAGTGTCACCAGTCATGTAGATATAAATGCAGATGCAGATATAAATATAATTTGCTTATTATCTGTCTTCTGCTCAAGAGTATAAAGCCCTATGAGGACAAATACTCAGTGGTATTAGTGCTCTGTTCTCAGGGTATAAAACAGTGCCTGAGAAATAATAGAATAAAGAGAATACTACACTGAAGAAGAAGTTAGCAGCAGCATGCATCAGCAACGGTGACAGTGACCATACTGGGAGCCACTGTCTAGTGACGAGTGCCAGCAAGGTGGCATGCACAGTGCAGCAGTGTTAGCAGCAATGCATGGGCAGGGGAGATTTGCACGATTCAGCAGTACCAGCAACCGTGCTATGACTGAGTGACACGCATAATTCAATGGCAGTGGTAGTGATGGACATGCTGGTGTCATGCACAGTCCAGAGGCGCCAGCAGAGTAACTGACCCCACTTCCTTTGATAAGATGGCGACTGTGATTTCAGCTGCCTGACCTGCCCCCCAAGCTGCCCTTTTCTTGAAGTTTCTTGAGACTCTCTATTTTTTCTATCAATCCCCCAAAATCCTTCTCATTAAATCCATTTCTGCTTAATTTAATGAGTCGCTTTCTGTTGTTTGCAAACAAGACCCTTGACAATTACAGATGCACAGCTGTTAAAACGATTGAACCAGATCCGTGCATATCAACATGGACAAATCTTAAAACAATTTTGAGTGATAACAGAATATTACAGAAGGATATAGGCAGTATGACACCATTCATGTAAATTTTAAATATACATCAAACAATATCATTTGTTATTCATAAATAAAAAGATATGTAGTATAAGTGTTAAAAGTATGGATAGGAAGGATACACAGCAACTTCACAATGCCAATGACCTCTAGGGTAAAAGAGAAATTTACAAAGGCGATCTCAACTTTATGTCTGATGTGTTAGTCAAATCTGAAGCAGCTGTGGTGGTGTATCCGTTCATTTGCTACACTGGGGTGTTAGGTACATAGGCATTTGTGAACTTAATACCTTTACTTCTATGTATACTCAAATACTTTTTAATCTATTAAAAAGAGCACAAACACTTTTTTGTCCCTGCCTGCCTAGCCCCCCTCACTCTTTAGGGTGACCCCAAGTCACCACCTTGGGACCGAAGGATTTCCCAGAGCTGAGTTTGGAATCTACTGCCCCAGGTTAAGGACTATCTCCTTCTTTGGAAAATGTGATCATTGTAGTTAGAGCCAGTTCTGTCAAAATAATCAAGTGTTTCATTAAAATGTTAAATGATACTTAGTGATAGGAAATTTAACCCCTCAAATGGGATTAAGGACATAATAAAATAGAAGTAAATCTTTAATGTATAGTTTAAAAGTTGTTTCATTGAAGCAATATAGAGTTCCTTATAAATGTTGTTAAATAATAGAATACAATGAATCTTTAATTTACTGTTTAAGTAGTTGTTACATTCTTGAAATAAAAAAGGACAGCCTTTGTGTCTTATCATTTTTTAATGATTCTTCAGCAAAGACTACCTGACTATTAAGGTTTTATATATATTGAGAGAGAGAGAGAGATTCACTGTGCCATGCATATGAAAATTTACTTATGTCCTAGCAAGAGCATTCATGCTACAAAATACATCCTGATACTTCTTTGAAAGTCTGAGGGTTGTGGTAGGATTAGTAAAATCAAAGCCAGGTGTGGCGTTCATCCTTGTATTTTCAAAACGCTCAATATTTCTACATTTCAAAGAGCTTCCAACTAGCTATGGAGGCCAGGAATTACACCCGAGCTGTAATGAAAAGACTGATGCTCAGAGAGAAATGTCCATCAATGGTCTCAAATTGTTTTAGGGATGAGGAAGGACTAAGATTCAGGTTCCTTGACTGATTTTTTGGAATAATTTTTACTTAATGATGTTGACTTATCCCAGGCCCCAGCCCAATGACCTCTACATTATTAAGATGACTTTGGAGCTTAATTGAACAAACATCTAAGAAATATTTTGTATATGAAGGACTCTATGTTAGGCATTGGAAAACCAAAGACAAATAAAATACTGTCCCCATGCTCATAGCATAATGGGTAAGACAAACACATAGAGCAGGTCAATTGAAATTTGAAAGGCTTGTGTAAGATTTAAGCACAAGGAATTATGGGAAGCTCACTCAGGCTCAGAGAATCTCTCATGGAAAAGGCGATGCGTGAGCTAAATGTTAGCAAATGAGTAGGTGTTCACCAAGATGAGAGGAGAACACAGGGCGTTAAAAGCAGAGAACAACAGCATAAACTAAGATGTGAAATTGCATGCTGTGTGCTGACAATGATAAACATCATTATTAGAGGCAAAAAGGCAGAGTGGGAGATGGAAAGACTTGTGGGTTTGCTTATGATCCCAATTCTGAGGAAACAACTGCTGAATCTCTTCCCCAAGAACACTCTGGAGGAGCTACAGAAGGAAAAAGAGAGAAAACTGTAAGAAAAGCTAGGCAAATTTTAATGATGGTAAAGAACATCTATATAAAGAGAGAGATATACTATCTTCATAGATAGGAAAACAATATTATAAAAATATCAATTTTACCTAAATAGATCTCTCCAGTTAATGGTTACAGTTAATGAAACTTTAAAAGTGATTTCTAAAATATACTAGAGAGTATAGGTTAAACCTGCAAGTTTAACTAGGACTCTTCTGAAGGAGAAAAGTAGGAAGAGGTGACACCAGAAATTAGCATCTATTATGAAACTATAGACATCACAGAAGTGTGGAAATAGAAAGACATATTGACCAAAGGGATATAAGGGGGGAATCCATCTTACATGTGCAGGGATTTGTGTAAATATCAGAGTAGCATGTGAGATGACAGAGGGGAGAATGGACTTAAAAAATCAATTGGAGAAATGGTTATCTACATGCAAAATTAGAAAATTGGACCGTTACCTCACGTCATGTATAAAAATTCGTTCTAGATGGGTTAAGGTCTCAAATATAAGACAAAACACGAAAAGCTCTGTAGAAAATAGATGGGAATATGCTTTAGATTTAGAGAATGGAGACAAAGTATTGACTATGAAATAAAGGATACAAAATTTCACCTTATTAAAATTAATGAAAACACCCTTTAAAGAAAGTAAAAAGACAAGTTATAAACTCGGAGGAGATATTTTCAATACATACACTTAACAAAGAATTTATATAAAAATTAAAAAATCGTTTTGAAAAATGGACAAAATACCTGTGAACAATAAAGCCAACAAACACATAAAACAATATGCAACATGCTTGGGGATATGGAAATTTAAACGAAGACCACAAAGCCATATATTATATAGTTTCAATTGGAAATATTTTTAAATTCTAAAAATTCCAAGTGATGGACATTAAAGAATCCATAGGACCTTCTACACACCACTGTTGAGAAGGAAAATGGATGCAAATGCTTTAAAGATCAATTTGGCATTACTTCTTAACGTTGAGTTTTCACAAAACCAATAGCCCTAATAATTCTGTTTCTAAGCATAGTCTTGAAGGAAATTCTTACACATACACAGTGGAAGACATATGTAAGCAGGTCATAACCTCATTGCTCACAGAGAAATTTAAGAACAACATTACCTATCAGTGGGAGAGTCAAAGGACAAAGTATGTTATATTCAAAAAAGGGAATACTAGACAGCAGTCAGAAATAATTAACTACAATGATCCACAACTAAAGGCTGAATATTAGCAATATGACATTACATGGACAAAGTCCAAAATACATTGAGTAGCATGACACTCTTTTTATAAAGTTTAAAACCAGAAAATTAGAAGTACTTTTTAGGAATCCTCGTAGATGCTATAAATCTATGAAACAAAGAAAGCAAGTCAATGATAAGCTGAGGGCTGAGGACATTGATCACCATGGGTGAGAGCAGGCAGAGATTGGAATCGGGGTGGGGACATAGGGTTAGATGTAGTCAAGGACCTAGCTTTCATTTTGAAAGTTGGATTTATGTTGCGTGTTATTAAAAATATCTGTACACTGAACTAAATAAATGAAAGTGTGTCCTGAACCGAAATTATAATTATTTTAGTTATGTTATGTGTACTTGAGGCCAATAAAAAGGAAGGAAGGAGGAAGGAAGGAAGGAAGGAAGGAGGGAGGAAGGAAGGGAAGGAGGGAGGGAAAGAAAGAGGGAGGGAAGAAGGAAGGAAGGAAACATGCAATACAAATTGGGGGAAAAAAGTGGGGAAGGAGGGAGGGAGGGAGATGGGTAACCCCAGAACAGCCTTCTGAGACAGGTAGCTGGCAAGCCATGAAAGCTGTGTTTTTCATTCAATTAAAATTTTTCTTGCTGATTATTATTATATTATCATATCCTAATGAGTAAGGAACACATAATATGTTCTGGCAGTGTGCCAAATGCTTTGCATCCTTTATCTCTGTGAATTCTCCCTATGAAACCACTCCCTATATGAACCTCCCTATGACGGGGCTTTGTCCCCATTTCTCAGTTGAGGCAACTGAGGCTCAGAAAGGTTGTGACTTGCCAAAGGGCACTCTCATATATACAGAGTATCTTCTGTAATATACATTATTTCACCTGTTATTTCAGTTTCTTGGCTTCTGGGACACCGTACTCTGCGGTTTCCAAGCCTCCTTGGTGGTTGTTCCTTCTCAGTCCCATGTTGTGACTGCTTCTTTGTATCCTGATCTCCATGTGTTCACATGTCCCTCAGCCCTCATCTTCTTCCCTGCACAGACATCCTAGGTCATCTCCTCTAATCGCATGACTTTAAATGCCCTCCACACCTGGATGGGTGTGTTTGTCTAACTGCCTATTCAACACATCGCCCGGCTGCCTAAGGGATCTCTCAAACATAATAAGGTCAAATCTGGACTCAATTTCCGTCTCAGACCTACTCCAACTCATCTTCTCTGCTCAGCAATGATGTCACCATTGATCCTATTGCTCAGCCCCAAACCTGGTTGTTATCTTTCTTGCCTATTTTTCCTCATAGCCGAGTGCCCCACCCATCATCAAATCCTGTCAATGCTTTTCTCCCCAACTGCATCTAAGTCAATGACTTCCTAGACCCTGTCTGCACATCTGTTGGGAAACTGTCACAGTGGTTCACCTGCATTATTGCAATAGATCTGCACCTGGACAATGGCTTCCTTCCTTTTTTATAAACTCACTAAACTCCCTCTTTCTCTTCTGATCCTTTTCTCTGGCTCTCAGTCTCACCTGGAAATGCTTTCATAAACCCCCTTATCTAAAATATGCATGCAACCCTGCAATTCTCTATTCCCTTATCCTGCTTTATTTTTCTTTATGACTTTTCACAGCACTTCAAACCAGACTGTTTATTGCTTGCTGGTTAACTGTGTTTCTCTCCAAATGGAATGTTAAGTTCCATGAGGGCAGGAAATTCACCTGTCACATTCGCTGTGCTACCTCTAGTGACTGGCACAATGTACAGGACCCTTTTATTCTGGATTAGGAATAAATGAATGAATGGCCTCACAAAAACCTAGACAGAAAGCTTTTCTTATTACCTTCATTTTACAAGTGAAAAACAGAGACATAGGGAGTTGCAGCAACTTTGTGAAAGATGAAAGCCAGTAAGACATGGAACCAAGACTCAGATCCAAGCAACTTGACCCCTGAGTTCATGGACTTAATTACTCTGTTATATTTCTTCTTGAACTGGCTAGGAAAATGCCATCACTGGAGGCCTACATGGGGGACCAGTTTTAATGGATAGAGGAGAACCATATGCATTTAAAATATTCCTTTTGGCTTCAGAGTTGCCTGCCAGGACCTGGCCAAAATATTTGAAATATGTCTCCCTATGAATTCTTACTGTTAATTTCCTTAGCAAACCCTTATAGAGAGAAACAATGTGAATAATGATCTGAATTCTTTCAGATTTTGAAGACGTGGCTTTAAATCAATCAGGTTTTAGCTGACTTGTCATTTATCAGTGACTGTGAGATTTGCCACAATATTATTTAGTGAAATAGTGAGACTATATGAAGGGACAGGTGTAGTAGATAGAGACACACCAAGAGGCAGCTGAGATGGCTTCCGATCATTGTATTCTTTGATAAAAAATAAATACAAATGTACCTTTTCTGTCTTTAAAAGTAATACATGTTAATTTTTGAAAACTTGGAAAAAAAAGTATATAGATGATAATTGTATTTTAGAAGGAAACACAGTTACCTGAGTGTATATACGTACAAACCTTACCACATTGACCTCAGTAGTATATATAGCTTTGTGTCTTGCTTTTCTCACTTTATGTCAATCATAACCACTTTCTTATATGAGTAAATACTCCTTGATAGTATGATTTTTTGTTTGTTTGTTTATTTATTTTGGCTGCATTGGGTCTTCATTGCTGCACGCAGGCTTTCTCTAGTTGCGGCGAGCGGGGGCTACTGTTCGTTGCAGTGCATGGCCTTCTCATTGTGGTGGCTTCTCTTGTTGCAGAGCACGGTCTCTAGGCACGTGGGCTTCAGTAGTTGTGGCACGTGGGCTCAGTAGTTATGGCGCATGGGCTTCGTTGCTCCACAGCATGTGGGATCTTCCTGGACCAGGGCTTGAACCCATGTCCCCTGCATTGGCAGGTGGATTCTTAACCACTGCACCACCAGGGAAGCCCCGATAGTATGAATTTTAATGGATGCATACTTTCTTGCAATAAAATGTCCCATTACTTTATTTATCCATTTACCCAATTTTGGCAATTGAGGAAGCTGCCTCTGTGTGTGTGTGTGTGTGGAGAACATTGCAAAAAACAGCTTTATACATAAATCTTTTCTTGTACCTCTGATTATTTCCTGTTACAAAAAGGTGATTACAAGCAACTAAAAGGAGGCTCACAGGAATGATATCAGAGTTACTTAAAAACTTGGATCATTGATGTGAACGCTATTTCTTCTTTTCACCTCAGAGGGAAAAGGTGTTGAGTGTTCTATAAATGTTTGTCTTTTGCTGTATATTTTCTAACTTGTCAACAAATTGCCTGCTAGCAGGGGAAAATCTAGTGGCCGTTTCAGAGTAAAACTCTGAATCTATGAATTGACACACATTTATCCTTTAACTGGGCATTTGTCTAATCGTCCATAAATGCAGTCCAGTCACCAAGACCCTTTGTCTGTGACCAATTTTCGCAGGTCCTTGATAAAAGGAGAAAAACGAAGCCAAAGTAATATATATTCCAAAGAGCCAAATATATTCCCCTCTTGGAAATTATGGTCATAGGAGGTGCCTGGTTGTGTGTTGTTAATGCCTAACTTGGCAAAATACAAAAATTGTCAACCCTCAAAAACTTTTCATGAAATTTTACAGGCCTATGAAATGCCCAGATCTAGAAACAACTGACCCACACAGAATGAACAAGAAGTGATTCAGTTGTGTTCTGTGCTACTGCTGCTGTTTGGGGACTTTTGATGATGTTACACAGGAAGTATCATCACAGTGTCTAATGGCGAATGTGGCTCAAGCAGAAAGTGACTCTTACTCTGAAAGGGTCTTCCAACGCTCCCTTTATCACCGCAGCAACCAGAGTCTGTTGATGACAACAGAGGCTATAGGCAGAGCAGCACGTGCAGGTTACAGGGAAATCTGCCAGATCAGGCATCAGATTAAAGTCACTTGTAAGTTAAAGAGTTAAACAGGCAGCCAGTATTTTGCCAAGCATATTGGAAGGAAGTAGACCAAGCTAAATTGAAATTTAGTTTTGACCATTTGCAGATGTAAGGATAAGAACTCAGAAGTGTGGGTCATGAAATGAGAAAACCCTGCCAGAATCCTAAAACTGTGGGGTGAGAATGAATGGGGGGAGGGCCACAGAGAGCACACTTGAACTTGACCTTGAACCTGAACCCAGAGAAAACACAATCAGAGATGTCAGATGAGGGTTCCCTGCAGCTCTTTAGGGAGAACAGAGAAGTTGGTTACAAAACTCAGTTCAGCAGATAATAATTGTTTAATTTTAAGCCTAAGCTAATTTTGTAGGAAAATGAAGAGGGCCCAGTTTTGAGCATCAGGTCTCCCATTCCTTATAATTGTTTATAATGTATGAGGCCTACGACAAACTACTGGAGATCTACAAACTCTTTTTTTATTTTTTACATCTTTATTGGAGTATAATTGCTGTACAATGGTCCGTTAGTTTCTGCTTCATAACAAAGTGAATCAGCTATACATATACACATGTTCCCATATCTCTTCCCTCTTGCATCTCCCTCCCTCCCACCCTCCCTATCCCACCCCTCTAGGTGGTCACAAAGCACCGAGCTGATCTCCCTGTGCTTTGCAGCTGCTTCCCACTAGCTATCTATTTTACGTTTGGTAGTGTATGTATGTCCATGCCACTCTCTCACTTTGTCACAGCTTACCCTTCCCCCTCCCCATATCCTCAAGTCCATTCTCTAGTAGGTCTGTGTCTTTATTCCCATCTTACCCCTAGGTTCTTCATGACATTTTTTTTTTCTTAGATTCCATATATATGTGTTAGCATACGGTATTTGTCTTTCTCTTTCTGACTTACTTCACCCTGTATGACAGACTCTAGGTCCATCCACCTCACTACAAATAACTCAATTTCATTTCTTTTTATGGCTGAGCAATATTCCATTGTATATATGTGCCACATATATGGATCTATAAATGTTTGGGCATTTATTAAGTATCCGATGATGGACATTTAGGTTGTTTCCATCTCCTGGCTATTGTAAATAGAGCTGCAATGAACATTTTGGTACATGACTCTTTTTGAATTTTGGTTTCCTCAGGGTATATGCCCAGTAGTGGGGTTGCTGGGTCATATGGTAGTTCTATTTGTAGTTTTCTAAGGAACCTCCATACTGTTCTCCATAGTGGCTGTACCAATTCACATTCCCACCAGCAGTGCAAGAGGGTTCCCTTTTCTCCACACCCTCTCCAGCATTTATTGTTTGTAGATTTTTTGATGATGGCCATTCTGACTGGTGTGAGATGATATCTCATTGTAGTTTTGATTTGCATTTCTCTAATGATTAATGATGTTGAGCATTCTTTCATGTGTTTGTTGGCAATCTGTATGTCTTCTTTGGAGAAATGTCTATTTAGGTCTTTTGCCCATATTTGGATTGGGTTGTTCGTGTTTTTGTTATTGAGCTGCAAGAGCTGCTTATAAATTTTGGAGATTAATCCTTTGTCAGTTGCTTCATTTGCAAATATTTTCTCCCATTCTGAGGGTTGTTTTTTGGTCTTGTTTATGGTTTCCTTTGCTGTGCAAAAGCTTTGTAGTTTCATTAGGTCCCATTTGTTTATTTTTGTTTTTATTTCCATTTCCCTAGGAGGTGGGTCAAAAAGGATCTTGCTGTGATTTATGTCATAGTAGGGGACTTTAACATCCCACTTTCACCAATGGACAGATCATCCAAAAGGAAAATAAATAAGGAAACACAAGCTTTAAATGATACATTAAACAAGATGGACTTAATTGATATTTATAGGACATTCCAACCAAAAACAGCAGAATACACATTTTTCTCAAGTGCTCATGGAACATTCTCCAGGATAGATCATGTCTTGGGTCACAAATCAAGCCTTGGTAAATTTAAGAAAATTGAAATTGTATCAAGTATCTTTTCCAACCAAACTCTTAACAGCAGTACCAAAATCCAGAAAGTTCTGAAAACCACTTTCCTTACAAAGTCTGTGGCCTACTTATTTGATAGCAGATCCTGACCTGAAGGGAAGTGAGGCTATTCATAATCCTGATCACAGCCCTCTTGGTGTGAATATTCATCTTTTGCAGCAGAAATATTCATGTGTTTAATTACAGGTTACTGCCTCAGATCCTGCTGTGGCTAAGTCATATACAGATTACTCTTCTAAAATCTAAGAAGTTTTGAATTATGAAGTCATCTGCCCCAAAAGTTTCAGCCAAGAGATTATGGATTTGTATATTAATATACAGATCCTATGGGTACACCCTATAGTCTATCAAATTCTAACAGACTTTAAGCAATTAAATATTAGAAAAATAGATTAAATATAGATATATTATACCACTCTACTAGCCTAATGTTCTCTATCTTCCTTCCTCAAAAATCCCCATTTTGAATATTGGTATCTATTATCTCCATACAAGTTTTTTTGCTAACATATGTTAATTTAAATACCACAGATATTTTATTATTATATACATATATGCATTTATTTGCATACATAAGTATATTTGTTTACATTTATATGTTGATATGACTCCATAAATATAATTTTACTTGTGGCATTCTTTACATGTTTTTATTAAATATTATAAATAAATCATTCTGCAATTATTTTCACTTTTTACAATAACTTTTCTTTACAATAAAAATCTTCTTTTTATGTGCTTACTGCTTATTCATACATCTCCTTTGGTGAAGTGTCTGTTCAAATGTGTTTTCATTGATTTGTTTGTTTTCTTGTTGTTGAGGGATAAGACTTCTTTATGTCATCTGCATTAAGTTCGTTGTCAGATATATTATTTGAAAATATGTTCTCCTGGTGTGTGGCATGGCTTTTCTTTTTTTTTTTAACAGTGTCTTCCAAAGATCAAAGGTTTTTGATTTTGATTAAGACATTCTTAATTTTTTCTTGCATGGCTTGTGCTCTTCTATTTAAGAAATCATTGTCTAAACCATTGTTACAAAGATTTTCTCCTAGGCTTTCTTCAAGATACTTAACAGTTGCAGCTCTCACATTTCAGTCTATAATCAAGTTAATTTTTTGTATGGTGTAAGATGTGTCAATGTTCATTTTTTTGTACAGATAATCTAGTTATTCATATTGTTGAAAAACTCTCAATTCCTCATTGAATAATCTTAGCATCTTTGGCAAATGTAATCATCTAAGTGTGGGTCTATTTTTGGACTCAATCCCATTTAAATCATTTATATACAGATTCTTATAGAAATATCACATCATCTTTATTATTGAATTTTTATGGAATGTGTTGAAATCAGGAAGTTTAATACTTTACACGTTCTTTTTTTTTGAAATTAATTTTATTTTATTTGACCCAATAAAGTATTTTGCTTAACTCGATATATCCAAAATATTATCATTTTGACATGTAATCAATGTAAAAATTATTGAGACATCTTTTTTTTGTACTGCCTTCAAAATATTGAGTATAATTTATACTCACACCACCTGGAAATGTGGACTAGCTGAATTTCAGGTGTCAACAGCCACGTATCTGATAATGCAGGTCTGGAATTACAACCTTTTAGAAGGCAACATTTCCAAGTTCTGTTCTTCTGTAAAATACCTAATTTAAACTCAACAGAACAAGATGCCTTTTCTTGATGTCCAAAGTGTTTTCTATTCCCTGTAGAAAACTTGGAAAATACAGAAAATTACAGAGAAGAAAATAAAACTCCCCAGTATTCCAGCATCCCAGGTTTTTCTCCTTGGTGTAACTAAAATATATAGAGATTTGAAAAATTAGAAGCATTGTGTTAGTACTATTTTGTAATTTTCTGGCTCAGAAACTTAGCCCTCCCCTGACGTTTTCAGGCTGTCCCATGTATGATAGTTTGCTCTCTAAGTACATTTTAAATCTAGAAGACAAAGGTCATGTTTCACACCATTTCTATATTCCCCAGAGAATATGAAAGAGAACATGAAACTCAATCAATAATCAGTTGAAATGACTGAAAAAAATGTTAATTAATCAACAAATATTGAGTGAGAGTGGCTTCTCTGACCTTTTAGTTAGCAATAAACTGGATTTGAGAGTTGGACAAACCCAACAGAAACACCTCACTTTCGTCTGGAATTGCCCTCTGAACTTGGAGACAAGATCTTGCTACTTGCTAGTGGCCTAATATGAGGTGATCCATTAAAGCTCCCTCAGCCTTGTTTTTTCCAGAGGTATAGATGAGAAATATGTGCTTGCTGACCTTATTAATTCTCTCAACTCTCCCAGAGTCATGTGAAACCCAAATGAGATCATGTTCGAATGACACCATAAATACAACAGCACTCTGCAAAATAAGGAAGTGTGTTGTCATTCCTCTTTCTAACATTGCTACGCTGTATGAACTGTGCTCCGAATATGCTTAAAATTTGTCTCCAGTCATTGATTGCATCCACTTCTTGGTAACACTCTCTAAGGTTATAGACTTCGAATGATTAGTATTTGTATTAGTTTTAAATCATTACTTTTTTTTTTAAAGACCTTTATCGGAGTATAATTTCTTCATGATACTGTGTAAGTTTTGTTGTACAACAAAGTGAATCATTCATATGAATACATATGCCCCCATATCCCCTCCCTATTGAGGCTTCTTCCCACTCAGCCATAAAAAGAAATGAACTGAGTTATTTGTAATGAGGTGGCTGGAACTAGAGTCTGTCATACAGAGTGAAGTAAGTCAGAAAGATCAAAACAAATACCGTATGCTAACACATAGATATGGAAACTAAAATATAAATAAATAAATAAATCATTACTTTTTAATAACATGTAGCTTCTCCTAGAATTTTAACCATATTTATACCAATTTTTAAATTTTTAGTAATTGCAGCTCACTTCTGTTCCTTAGCTCCCTTTAATTATGACTTTCTTATTCAATTTTTTTAAACATCTTTATCGGAGCATAATTGCTTTACAATGTTGTGTTAGTTTCTGCTGTATAACAAAGTGAATCCACTATATGTATACATATATGTCCATATCCCCTACCTCTTGCATCTCTCTCCCACCCTCCCTATCCCACCCCTCTAGGTGGTCACAAAGCACTGAGCTGATCTCCCTGTGCTATGTACCTGCTTCCCACTGGCTATCTGTTTTACATTTGGTAGTATATATATGTCAATGCTACTCTCTCACTTCGTCCCAGCTTCCCCTAAAGCCCACCCTGTGTCCTCAAGTCCATTCTCTTCATCTGCGTCTTTATTCATGTCTTGCCCTTAGGTACATCACAACCATTTTTCTTTAATTTCATATATATGTGTTAGCATATTGTATTTGTTTTTCTTTTTCTGACTTAACTTCACTCTGTATTACAGACTCTAGGTCCATCCACCTCACTACAGAAAACTCAGTTTCATTTCTTTTTATAGCTGAGCAATATTCCATTGTATATATATATATATATATATATATATATATATATCACATATTCTTTATGCATTCATCTGTCAATAGACACTTAGTTTGCTTCAATGTCCTGGCAGCTGTAAATAGTGCTGCAGTGAACATTATGGTACATGACTCTTTTTGAATTAGGTTCTTTCAGGGTATATGCCCAGTAGTGAGATTTTGGGTCATATGGTAGTTCTATTTTTAGTTTTTTAAGGAACCTCCATACTGTTCTCCATAATGGCTGTATCAATTTACATTCCCACCAACAGTGCAAGAGGGTTCCCTGTTCTCCACACCCTCTCCAGAATTTATAGTTTGTAGATTTTTTGATGATGTCCATTCTGACTGGTGTGAGGTGATATCTGACTGTAGTTTTGATTGGCATTTCTCTAATGATTAGTAATGTTGAACATCCTTTAATGTGTTTGATGGCAATCTGTAAATCTTTGGAGAAATGTCTATTTAGGTCTTCTGCCCATTTTGGATTGGGTTGTTTGTTTTTGTGATATTGAGCTGCATAAGCTGCTTGTATATTTTGTAGAGTAAACCTTTGTCAGTTGCTTCGTTTGCAAATATTTTCTCCCATTCTGAGGGTTGTCTTTTCGTCTTGTTTATGGTCTCCTTTGCCATTTCTCTAGAAGGTGGGTCACAAAGGATCTTGCTGTGATTTATGTCATAGAGTGTTCTGCCTATGCTCTCCTCTAAGAATTTTATAGTGTCTGGCCTTACATTTAGGTCTTTAAACCATTTTGAGTTTATTTTTGTGTATGGTGTTAGGGAGTGTTCTAATTTCATTCTTTTACATGTAGCTCTCCCAGCACCACTTATTGAAGAGACTGTCTTTTTCTTCTCTGATTGCTGTGGCTAAAACTTCCACAACTATTTTGAATAATAGTGGTGAGAATGGACACCCTTGTCTTGTTTCTGATCTTAGTGGAAATGATTTTAGTTTTTCACCATTGAGAATGATGTTGGCTGTGAGTTTGCCATATATGGCCTTTATTATGTTGAGGTAGGTTCCCTCTATACCCACGTTCTGGAGAGTTTTTATCATAAATGGGTGTTGAATTTTTCTGCATCTGTTGAGACTATCATACGGTTTTTATCCTTCAATTTGTTAATATGGTGTATCACATTGATTTGCATATCTTGAAGGATCCTTGCATTCCTGGGATAAACCCCACTTGATCATGGTGTATGATCCTTTTAATGTGCTGTTGGATTCTGTTTGCTAGTATTTTCTTGAGGATTTTTGCATCTATGTTCATCAGTGATATTGGCCTGTAGTTTTCTTTTTTTGTGACATCTTTGTCTGGTTTTGGTGTCGGGATGATGATAGCCTTGTAGAATGAGTTTGGTAGTGTTCCTTCCTCTGCTATACTTTGGAAGAGTTTGACAAGGATAGGTGTTAGCTCTTCTCTAAATGTTTGATAGAATTCACCTGTCAAGCTATCTGGTCCTGGGCTTTTGTTTGTTGGAAGATTTTTAATCAGTTTCAATTTCAGTGCTTGTGATTGGTCTGTTCATATTTTCTATTTCTTCCTGGTTCAGTCTTGGAACGTTGCACTTTTATAAGTATTTGTCCGTTTCTTCCAGGTTGTCCATTTTATTGGCATATAGTTGCTTGTAGTAGTCTCTCATGATCTTTGTATTTCTGCAGTGTCCATTGTTACTTCATTTTCATTAATAATTCTGTTGATTTGAGTCTTCTTCCTTTTCTCTTGATGAGTCCAGCTAATGGTTTATCTATTTTGCCTATCTTCTCAAAGAACCAGCTTTTAGGCTTATTGATCTTTGCTATTGTTTTCTTCATTTCTTTTTCATTTCTTTCTTTTCTTTTCTTTTCTTTTTTTTTTTTTTTTGGCTGCATTGGTTCTTCATTGCTGCACGTGGGCTTTCTCTACTTGCAGTAAGAGGGAGCTACTCTTCATTGTGGTGCATGGGCTTCTCATTTCTGTGGCTTCTCTTATTGCAGAGCATAGGCCCTAGGCGTGGGCTTCAGTAGTTGTGGGACATGGGTTAAGTTGCTCCATGGCATGTGGGATCATCCCAGAGCAGTGATTGAACCCATGTCTCCCACACTGGCAGGCGGATTCTTAGTCACTGTGCCACCAGGGAAGTCCCTTGTCATTTATTTCTGATCTGATCTTTATGAGTTCTTTTCTTCTAACTTTTTTTGTTCTCCTTCTTCTTCTTTCTCTAATTGGTTTAGGTGTAAGTTTAGTTGTTTAGTTGAGATTTTTCTTGTTTCTTGAGGTAAGATTTTATTGCTATAAAATTCCCTCTTAGAACTGCTTTTGCTGCATCCCATAGGCTTTGGGCCATTGTGTTTTCATTGTCATTTGTTTCTAGGTATTTTATGATTTCCTCTTTGATTTCTTCAGTGATCTCTTGGTTATTAAGTAGTGTATTGTTTAGCTTCCATGTGTTTGTATTTTTTACAGATTTTTTACAGCTATCTAGTCTCATAGCCTGTGGTCCAAAAAGATACTTGATATGATTTCAGTTTTCTTAAATTTACCGAGGCTTGATTTGTGACCCAAGATATGATCTATCCTGGAGAATGTTCCATGAGCACTTGAGGAAAAAGTGTATTCTGTTGTTTTTGGATGGAATGTCCTATAAATATCAATTAAGTCTATCTGGCCTAATATGTCATTTAAAGCTTGTGTTTCCTTATTTATTTTCATTTTGGTTGATCTGTCCATTGGTGAAAGTGGTGTGCTAAAGTCCCCTACTATTATTGTGTTACTGTCAATTTCCCCTTTCATGACTGTTAGCATTTGCCATATGTGTTAAGGTGCTCCTATGTTGGGTGCATAAATATTTACAATTGTTATATCTTCTACTTCTTGTATTGATCCCTTGATCATTATGTACTGCCCTTCTTAGTCTCTAGGAATAGTCTTTATTTTAAAGTCTATTTTGTCTCATATGAGTACTGCTACTCCAGCTTTCTTTTGACTTCTATTTGTATGGAATATCTTTTTCCATCCCCTCACTTTCAGTCTGTATATGTCTCTAGTTCTGAAGTGGGTCTCTTGTAGACAGTATATATATGGGTCCTGTTTATGTATCCATTCAACCTGTCTGTGACTTTTGGTTGGAGCATTTAATCCATTTACATTTAAGGTAATTAACGATATGCATGTTCCTATTACCATTTTCTTAATTGTTTTGGATTTGTTTTTTTAGGTATTTTCCTTCTCTTGTGTTTCTTGCCTAGAGAAGTTCCTTTAGCATTTGTTGTAAAGCTGGTTTAGTGCTGCTGAATTCTCTTAGCTTTTGTTGCTCTGTAAATTTTAATTTCTCCATCGAATCTGAATGAGATCCTTGCTGGGTAGAGTAATCTTGGTTGTAGGTTTTTCCCTTTCATCACTTTAAATATGTCCTGCTACTCCTTTCTGGCTTAAAGAGCTTCTGCTGAAAGATCAGCTGTTAACCTTATGGCGATTCCCTTTTATGTTATTTGTCGCTTTTCCCTTGCTGCTTTTAATATTTTTTCTTTGTATTTAATTTTTGATAGTTTGATAATATGTGTTTTGGCATGTTTCTCCCTGGATTTATCCTGAATGGGACTCTCTGCACTTGGATTTATCCTGTATGAGACTCTCCAAGTCTCTGTGCTTCTTGGACTTGACTCTTTCTTTTCCCATGTTATGGAAGTTTTTGACTATAATCTCTTCAAATATTTTCTCAGACCCTTTCTTTTTCTCTTTTTCTTCTGGGACCCCTGTAATTTGTATGTTGGTGCATTTAATGTTGTCCCAGAGGTCTCTGAGACTGTCCTCAATTCTTTTCATTCTTTTTTCTTGATTCTGCTCTGTGGTAGTTATTTCCACTATTTTATCTTCCAGGTCACTTATCCGTTCCTCTGCCTCAGTGATTCTGCTATTGATTCCTTCTAGAGAATTTTTAATTTCATTTCTTGTGTTGTTCATCATTGTTTGTTTGTTCTTGAGTTCTTCTAGGTCCTTGTTAAATGTTTCTTTTATTTTCTCCATTCTATTTCCAAGATTTTGGATCATCTTTACTATCATTACTCTGAATTCTTTTTCAGGTAGCCTGCCTATTTCCTCTTCATTTGTTTGGTCTGGTGGGTTTTTACCTTGCTCATTCATCCACTGCATGTTTCTTTGTCTTCTCAGTTTGTTTAACTTATTGTGTTTGGTTCTCCTTTTCTCAGGCTGCAGGTTCATAATTCCCATTGTTTTTGGTGTCTGCCCGCCGTGAGTGAGGTTGGTTCTGTGGCTTGTGTTGGTGTTGGCTTCCTGGTGTAGGGGCCTTGTGCCTGTGTCCTGGTGGGTGGGGCTGGATCTTGTCCTTCAGGTGGGCAGGGCCTTATCCAGTGGTGTGCTTTGGGGTGTCTGTGAACTTAGTATGACTTTAGGCAGCCTCTCTGCTAATGGGTTGTGTTGTGTTCCTGTCTTGCTAGTTGTTTGGCATGGGGCAACCAGCACTGGAGCTTCCTCTCCATCAGGTGGATCTGGGTTTTAGTGTTGAGACAGAGATCTCTGGAAGAGGTCTCACTGATTGATATTATGTGGGGCTGGGAGGTCTCTGGTGGTCCAATGTCCTGAACTCAGCTCTCCCTCCTTGGAGTCTCAGGCCTGACACCCAGCCGGAGCACCAAGACCCTACCTGCCACACAGCTCAGAAGAAAAGGAAGAAAAAAATGAACAGATATAACCCCAAACCAAATGGTAAAAGCAAACCAAACAGACAAAATCATACAAAGAAACATGTACACACTCACTAAAAGAGAAAAAAGGAAAACAAATAAAAAATAATAAAATAAAGAAAAAAATAAAATGAACCAATAAACAAATCCACCAATGATAACAAGCACTACAAACTGAACTAAGATAAACATAAAGCCAGAAACAAATTAGATGCAGAAAGAAAGCCCAAGTCTATCTTTGCTCCCAAAGTCCACCTCCTCCATTTTGGGAACATTCTTGTCTATTCAGATATTCCACAGTTGCAGGGTTTATCAAGTTGATTGTGGAGATTTAATCTGCTGCTCCTAAGGCTGCACAGAGAAATTTCCCTTTCTCTTCTTTGTTTGCACAGCTCCTGGGGTTCAGCTTTGGTTTTGGCCCTGCCTCTGCGTGTAGGTCACCCTCAGGCATCTATTCCTGCTCAGACAGGAGGGGGTTAAAGGAGCAGCTGATTAGGGCTCTCTTGCTCACTCAGGCCAGGGAGAGGGAGTGGAACAGTTGTCATAATTGGAATGCAGGGCTAGCCTGCAGTGGCAGAGGCCAGCGTGACATTGCAACAGCCTTAGGCACTGTGTGTTCTCCCGGGGAAGTTGTTCCTGGATCATGGGACCCTGGCAGTGGCGGGCTGCACAGGCTACCCGGTGGGTAGTGACATGCGTTTCCAAACAGGATTCTTGTGTCAGCAGTGGCAGCATTAGTGGTTCATCCCTGTCTCTGGGGTCTGAGCTGATAGCCATGGTTCATGCCATCTCTGGAGCTTGCTTAGGTGGTGTTCTGCCTTCTGTGGGCACACGGAGCAGGAATCCCCTCTCTTTGCATGCCCTCTACTTGAGCACCCAAAAACAATGGTCTCTTGCCTCTTAGGCAGTTCAAGGCTTTTTCACAGACTCCCTCCCAACAGGCTGTGGTGCACTAGCCCCCTTCAGGCTGTGTTCACACAGCCAATCCCAGTCCTATCCCTGGGATCTGACCTCCAAAGCCCAAGCCTCAGCTCCCAGCCCCCACCCACCCCAGCAGGTGAGCAGAGAAGCGTCTCAGGTTGGTGAGTGCTGATCGGCACCAATCCTCCATGTAGGAATCTCTCCACTTTGCCCTCTTCAACGCTGTTGCTGGCTCCAACCCCTTCATGGCTCTGAAGCTTCCCCGCCAACCACCACCCATCCACCCCAGTGAAGGGTCTTCCTAGTGTCTAGAAACTTTTCCTCCTTCACAGCTCCCTCCCAGAGGTGCAGGTCCTGTCCCTATTTTTTTGTTTCTGTGTTTTTTTTCTTTTTCTTTTGCCCTATCCAGGTATGTGGGAATTTTCTTGCCTTTTAGGAAGTCTGAGGTCTTCTGCCAGCATTCAGTAGGTGTTCTGCAGGAGCTGTTCTACGTGTAGATGTATTTTTGATGTATTTGTGGAGAGGAAGCTGATCTCCGCGTCTTATTCCTCCACCATCTTGAAGGTTTCTCCTCTACGTGTTCTTCTTTTTCAAAATTATTTTGCTTATTCTAGGTTCTCTGCTTTTTCATATAAATTAAAAAAATTTTTTTTGTTTTGCGGTACGCAGGCCTCTCACTGCTGTGGCCTCTCCCATCGTGGAGCACAGGCTCTGGATGCACAGGCCCAGCAGCCATGGCCCACGGGCCCAGCCACTCCACGGTACGTGGGATCCCCCCAGACCGGGACACGAACCCGTGTCCCCCACATGGGCAGGTGGACCCTCAACCACTGCGCCACCAGGGAAGCCTGGAAAATTTTTTAAAAAATAAAATAGCCTGAAAAGATTTGTATTGAGCTAGCATTGACAGCCTTGTATTTATTTAAGTCACCTTTAATTTCTCTTTGCAAAGTTTTATAGTTTTCAGTGTTTTATTCCTGGTATGTATTCACTATTTATTCCTAGTGTCTTGGTCTGTTGGAACTGCTATAACAGAATGGCATTGACTGAGTGGCTTATAAACAACAGAAATTTATTTCTCACAGTTCTAGAGGCTGGAAAGTCCAAGATCAAGGCACTGGCAGATTGTGTGTCTGGTGAGGTCCCAGTTCCTGTTTCACAGAAGACTGTCTTCTTGCTGTTTCTTAACCTTAATGAAGTGGGTGAGTGAGCTCTTTGGGGTCCCTTTTACCAGAACACTAACTCCATTCATGAGGACTACACGCTCAAGACCTAAGTACCTCCCCAAAGCCCCACCTCCTAATACCATCATATTGTGGGGTTAGGATTTCAACACATGAACTGGGGTGGGGAGGACATAAACTTTCACTCCATAATACCTTCTGTGCTGAAATATATTATATTCACTTCTTTTTCTTTTTGAAAAATCTGAACTGTATTTCTTTCTGAAAAAAATCCTTCCATAATCAATTAGAAAACATTTTTCTTTTAATTGGAGTATAGTTGCTTTACAATGTTGTGTTAGTCTCTGCTGCATAGCAAAGTGAATCAGTTCTATGTATACATATATTCATTCTTTTTTAGATTTCCTTCCCATTCAGGTCACCACAGATCACTGAGTAGAGTTCCCAGTGCTACACAGTATGTTCTCATTTGTTATCTATTTTATACATAGTAGTATACATATGTCAATCCCAATCTCCCAATTCGTCCCCCACCCCATTCCCTGCTTGGTAGCTGTAAGTTTGTTCTCTGCATCTGTGTCTCTATTTCTGCTTTGCAAATAAGTTCATCTGTGCCATTTTTCTAGATTCCACATATAAGCAATATTATACAATATTTTTTTTGCTCTTTCTGACTTACTTCACTCAGTATGACAATCTCTAGGTCCATCCACGTCTCTGCAAATGGCACTATTTCATTCTTTTCTATGGCTGAGTAATATTCCATTTTATATATGTATCACATCTTCTTTATCCATTCCTCTGTCAATGGACATTTAGGTTGCTTCCATGTCTTGGCTATTGTAAATAGTGCTGCAGTAGACATCAGGGTGACTGCATCCTTCTGAATTATGGTTTTCTCCAGATATAGGCCCTAGGAGGGGGATTGCTGGGTCATGGTAGCTCTATTTTCAGTTTTTTAAGGAACCTCCATACTGTTTTCCATAATGGCTGTACCAATTTACATTCCCACCAACAGTGTAGGAGGTTTATTTTTTCTCCATACCCTCCCAGCATTTATTGTTTGTAGGTATTTTGAGGATGGCCATTCTGACCAGTGTGAAATGATACCCAATTGTATTTTTGATTTGCATTTCTCTAATAATTAGCAATGTTGGGCATTTTGTCATGTGCCTTTTGGCTATCTGTATTTCTTCTTTGAAGAAATGTCTATTTAGATTTTCTGCCCATTTTTTGAGTGGGTTGTTTGTTCTTTTGATATTGAGAAAAAATTATTTTTGTTAAGTAAATATATGCAATGATGGGTAGGCTGGTCTTAAGTAAGTCTCCCCTTAGGTAAACTGAGACCGTCGCCCTAGATGATCTCTAAGGCTCCTTCCAGCTCTGATTTTCAGAAATAATTCATCACACTTGTTCCTGTAATCAATTTCTTTCCACTACACCACTCTGCCTGCTGCTCAGAGATGGGACTTTCACAATTTAACTTTTTTTTTTCTGGAGTTTTTTAAAATACAAAATTATGGTTTGGGGTCACTGGGGCCATGAATTCTGGCAGTGGAAAACCAGAAAAAATTTCCTAGATGAAGCTGGTAGACAACCCAAGTCACAACTACACAAACCAGGTGTATGTTTGTATTTGGGTCCATTCATTTGAGAGAAAAATTTACAGACAAAACTCTAAATTCTAGTTGAGGCATTTCACAGTCATGCAGGAACTGTTAGGAGAAGTTGAGATTTTAAGAACAACTCTGCAGAACAAAATCTTGAGAAGAACCAGGTAAAACACAGGGGGTGGGGTCCTTCAAGAATTTCAAAAACTCCTGTATTGAAAAGAAAGCTATGATAATAATACATTCCCACGAACAGTGTAGAAGGTTTCTCTCTCCAGCATTTATTGTTTGTAGGTATTTTGATGATGGCCATTCTGACCAGTGTGAGGTGATACCTCATTGTGGTTTTGATTTGCATTTCTCTAATAACTAGTGATGCTGAGCATATTTTCATGTGCTTTTTGGCTACCTGTATGTCTTCTATGGTGAAATGTCTATTTAGGTCTTCTGCCCATTTTTTGATTGAGTTGTTTATTTTCTTGATATTGAGCTGCATGAACTGTTTGTATATTTTGGAGATAATCCCTTGTCAGTTGCTTCATTTGCAAATATTGTTTTTTCCCCATTCTCAGTGCTGTCTTTTCGTTTTGTTTATGGTTTCCTTTGCTGTGCAAAAGCTTTAAAGTTTCATTAGGTCCTATTTGTTTATTTTTGTTTTTAATTTCATTACTCTAGGTAGTGGGTCAAAAAAGATCTTGCTGTGATTTATGTCAAAGAGTGTTCTGCCTATATTTCCCTCTAAGAGTTTTATAGTATCTGGTCTTACATTTAAAACTTTAATCCATTTTGGATTTATTTTTGATATGGTGTTAGACAGTATTCTAATTTCATTCTTTTACATATAGCTGTCCATTCCTAGCACCACTTACTGAAGAGATTATCTTTTCTCCATTGTATATTCTTGCCTCCTTTGTCATAGATTAGGTGGCCAAAGGTGCATGAGTTTATCTCTGGACTTTCTATCGTGTTCCATTGATCTATATTTCTGTTTTTTTGCCAGTACCATACTGTTTTGATTACTGTAGCATTGTAGTATAGTCTGAAGTCAGGGAGCTTGTTTCCTCCAGTTCCATTTTTCTTTCTCAAGATTGCTTTCACTATTCGAGGTCTTTTTTGTTTCCATACAAAATGTAAAATGCTTTGTTATAATTCTGTGAAAAATGCCCTTGGTAATTTGATAGGGATCACATTGAATCTGTAGATTGCTTTGGGCAGTGTATTTTCACAATATTGATTCTTCCAATCCAAGAACATGGTATGTCTCTCCATCTGTTTGTGTCATCTTCGATTTCTTTCATCAATGTCATAGTTTTCTGAGTACAGGTCTTTTGCCTCTTTAGGTAGGTTTATTCTTAGGTATTTCATTCTTTTTGATGCAATGGTAAATGGGATTGTTTCCTTAATCTCTATTTCTGATCTTTCATTGTTAGTGTATAGAAATGCAATAGATTTCTGTGTACTAATTTTGTATCCTGCAACTTTACCAAATTCATTGATGAGCTCTGGTAGTTTTCTGGTGGCATCTTTAGGACTTTCTATGTATAGTATCATGTCATCTGCAAACAGTGACAGTTTTACTTCTTCTTTTCCAATATGAATTCCTTTTATGTCTTTTTCTTCTCTGATAGCCATGGCTAGGTCTTCTGAAATAAAAGTGGTGAGAGTGGATATCCTTGATTTGTTCCTGATCTTAGAGTAAATACTTTCAGCTTTTTACCACTAAGTATGATGTTAGCTGTAGGTTTGTCATAGATGGCCTTTATTATGTTGAGGTAGGTTCCCTCTAGGCCCACTTTCTGGAGAGTTTTTTAATCAAAAATGGGTGTTGAATTTTGTCAAAAGCTTTTTCTGCATCTATTGAGATGATCATATGGTTTTTATTCTTTGATTTGTTATTATGGTGTATCGCATTGTTTGATTTGCATAGTTTGAAGGATACTTGCATCCCTGGGATAAATCCCACTTGATCAGGGTGTATGATACTTTTAATGTGTTGTTAGATTTGGTTTGTTAGTATTTTGTTGAGTATTTTTGCATCTATGTTCATCAGTGATATTGGACTGTAATTCTCTTTTATTTTGATATCTTTGTCTGTTTTTGGTATCACGGTGATGTTGGCCTTGTAGAATGAGCCTGGGAATGTTCCTTCCTCTGCAGTTTTTTGGAAGAGTTTCAGAACGCTATGTGTTAACTCTTCTCTGAATGTTTGATAGAATTCACCTGTGAAGCCATCTGGCCCTGGACTTTTGTTTGTTGGAAGATTTTTAATCACAGTTTCAATTTCAGTACTTGTGATTGGTCTGCTCATATTTTCTATTTGTTCCTGGTTCAGTCTGGGAAGTTTGTATCTTTCTAAGAATTTGTCCGTTTCTTCTAGGTTGTCTATTTTATTGGCTTATAGTTACCTTGTAGTAATCTCTTTGAATCCTTTGTATTTCTGTGGTGTCCATTGTAACTTCTCCTTTTTCACATCTGATTTTATTGATTTGAATCCTCTCCCTTTTTTTCTTGATGAGTCTGGCTAAAGGTTTATCAATTTTGTTTATTTTCTCAAAGAACCATCTATTAATTTCCTTGAATTTTTGCTATTGTTTTCTTCATTTCTATTTCATTTATTTCTGCTCTGATTGTTACAATTTCTTTTCTTCTACTAATTTTGGGTTTTGCTTGTTCTTCCTTCTCTAGTTGCTTTAGGTGTATGGATAGATTGTTTATTTGAGATTTTTCTTGTTTCTTGAGGTAAGATTGTATTGCTCTAAACTTCCCTCTTAGAACTGCTTTTGCTGCATCCCATAGGTTTTGGGTCATTGTGTTTTCATCGCTATTTCTCTGTAGGTATTTTTTGATTTCCTCTTTGATTTCTTCAGTGATGTCTTGGTTATTTATTGGCATATTGTTTAGCCTCCATGTGTTTGTATTTTTTACAGTTTTGTTTTTTTCTGTAATTGATTTCTAACCTCATAGCATTGTGGTCAGAAAAGATGCTTGATATGATTTCAATTTTCTTAAGTTTACTGAGGCTTGATTTGTGACCCAAGATGTGATCTATCCTGGAGAATGTTCTGTGTGCACTTGAGAAGAAAGTGTATTCTGCTAATTTTGGATGGAGTGTCCTATAAATATCAATTAAGCCTAAGTGGTCTAACGTGTCATTTAAGGCTTGTGTTTCCTTATTAATTTTCTGTCTGGATGATCTATCCTTTGGTGTAAGTAGGGTATTAAAGTCCTCCATTATTATTGTGTTACTGTCCATTTCCCATAAGAACACTCATTTAAACATATTACAATTTGTTTTAATCATTTTTTTCTTCCTCATTTTTGTTTTCTTGGTTTATTATTCTCTGATAGAGTACCATAAAATATTCTCATATAATTTGGATTTTATAATTTCTCCTTGTAATTCTGTCATTGAAATTTATTTTTATCAATGTTTAAAGTGTTTAAATATTTTATAAATATTTAAATATTTATAATTTTCTAGTTTTTCCTCGTTTAATGAATTTGATGTAGATTTCATTTTATCCCCAATGATACTTAACACCAGCTGACTAGACTGTGAATTCCTTGAAGGCAAGCTTAGCTGATTCATTTCTGGGTCCTCAGTGCTTAGATCTAGGGCAGTGGTTGGAGTACAGGAAGTAATCATAATGATTAGTCATCCTGAATCCGAATAGCCTGGTAGCCTGATCTAAACTACCTGGGATGAAATGAGAGTCATAGTATCTGTAAGCATGTTTTCTCTATGTGTTCTGCACTCTTCGTCTATGACTTTATGAACATTTCTCTATATTAGGAGTTAGCAAACATTTTTTCTGTAAAGGGTCAAATAGTAAATATTTTAGGCTTTGTGGACTGTGTGATCTGTGTCACAAATATTCAGCTCTAACATTGCAGGGGAAAGCAGTCCTAAATAAATTAGCATGGCTATGTTTAATTAAAACTTTATACACAAAAACAAGTGGCAGGCTGAATTTGTCAACCCCTGCTCTATATTGTTGGATTGTCTTCAAAAACGTCTATAAAATTTTCTGGACTATGAGTAAACCATAATTTATTTAATGATTTTTCTATTGTTGTTCATTAAGACAGTTTTTCTTTTTCATTATTATAAACAACCTTGAAATATGAGTTCTTACATACAAAAGTGTCAGCTTGTTTGATTTTTTCATAAAATGTTATTTCCCTGGCACATGGTACATGCTCAATAAATACTTATTGATTAAACAAATTAAAACATTTCTGTTGTAGCAAACTCATTTCACTGAGTATTGTGGATGTAAGTTGATGTGAAGAAGGTCAAGTTTGCCTGGAGAACTTCACACTCTGGAGAAACAAAGCAGATTTGTTGCTTTCTATCTGGGGATCTCAGTCAAGTCAATGACTTCTTTGAGTCTCAGTTTCCACAGTTCAAAAAGAGGAAGTAACAACTTCCTCAGAGATGTGCTGTGAAGGTTGGATGACATCAAGTGTGAACATTTGGGAAAGGGTAGTTTTAAGAAGTCAGCATTACCAGGCTGATTCTGTGTAATTCAGTCACACTTCCCTTTTTTATTCAAAATTTTACTTGTCCACAGCATGAAAGCTTTGAGGCTTTGGCCTGTGGGCCATTGGAAATTTACATTAATTTGCATGAAGAAATTACTTCCTGTAGCATCATTATTGTTAAGTTATTTAGATATCAGTTTTCATGGCATGCATTAAAAAAAAAAAACAAAAAAAAACAGTTCCAAATTCCCTGCTCACTTCCCTGGCCTGAGCTCAGAAATGTCAGGTCAAGGATTGGTATATTCTGGACAAAATGAAATGCCAATTTCATCCTAGAATTGTCCTAGAATTATATATATATATATATATATATATATATATATATATATATATATATATATTATACCACAACTAAGACTCAAAATACTTTGAAAAAATACTATCTTTTTGTAGATCAGTTGCTAGGATTACTGATCTGTAGAAAAAAACTGAAAAGAATATTCTAAATCAACAGGCAGTCATTCAATGATCTTTCTGCAGACAACATAAAAGTGAACTATAGGCAATATACACAATGAAAATCAGCTTCCCAGTTCTTAATAACAATAACTAAAATTTGTACATACTTTCCCCATTAGTTATAAATCTATTATCCAAATTTCACAGAAGCACTATGATAAAAAGGGCACTTAATTATTTGTTCATTTATCCACTCAAGGATAATTACTGCAAGGGTAATTAAGGCTTGCAGAAGTTAAATGACTTGACCAAATGTGCAGTGTTAATGAGACAGGAGTCTCTCTTCATCATCTTGGGTAGTCACTTCCCATGATACACTGGGCTTGGTCACATGACTGACCTTGCCCAGTAGGAAATGAGATACAAGAGAGGCTTGAAAAGTGCTTGCACATTGGAGCTTAATCTCTTCCTACTGCACTTGGAACCCTGAGACCACCATATGCATGAGTATAAGCCAGCCTGTTGGAGGATGAGAGCCCACACTGAGGGGAACAAAGGTGCTCCAGCTGATAGTTTAGGCAGTCTCCAGGCAGCTTGCAAACCATCAGACATGTGAAGAAGGCTATCACCCAGATCATCCAACCACCAGCTTAGCTGCCAGTTTTCTGGGGAAGCATGAGAGGGATCAGCAAGCCATCAGCCTGAAAACCATCCAACTACCTGCAGGATTGTGAACTAAATAAAAGGATTGTTGTTTTAAGCCACTACATTTTGGGTTGGTTTGTTACACAGCAAAGCTAACAGATACAGACATGAACCCTTTCTTCTCATTCCAATCCTATGTAACTGGAATAGCATCTAGGACATGATAGGTACTCAATAAATATTTGTATCAAAGACAGCCTGGCTTAGTACTTAAGAGACCTCTTGTCTATGAAACTGTGCCTCAGTTTCCTCATTTACTACCAAAAAGATACCACCTTACAGGATTGTTCTGAGAGATAAATTAGTTGATATATGTAACATATTTAGAAAAAAGGCATTTTTCAATTGTACTGCCTAGTTTCATTGTACAATTGTACAATGCCCAGCATATGGTACGTTCCCAATGTATGCCTTCTCTGATTATTATGTGATACTAACAACTTTATTACCAGGCAACTTATTTTTAAGTTAATAACATAAATGAAGATAAATCACAGCCAACATCATAAACATTATTTATTCAACATCTAGTATGTGCCAGGCTCTGTCCTAAACTTTTTTTCCTAAACTTTTAGCCTGCATATTTTTATTTACTTATAATACTCTTCTGAGATATTATTTCTCCCCTTTACAGATAATCAGCTAGTGGTTGAGAGATTATAAGTCACTTGCCTCAGGGTCACACAGATAATAAGTGACAAAGCCTGAATTTGAACATGGATCTCTTTGCCTCCAATGTCCTTGCTGTTTCAGAAAATACACAGAAAGCACACTTACACACGCACACACACAAACACACACACACACACGGACAGCTCTTTATGGAACAGTGCTACTGGATAGCCTGATTATTTCAGTGTCTCTCCCCCAACAATAGCAACAACAACTTTTAGAAACTATGGGTCTTTCAGGTCTAAGAAATTTAATGGTAGTATCTAGTGCATGCATGAGTCAGTCCCTCTCAAAAATTCAGCTAAATAGCTACTTAGAATATCATTGCCTAGCTTGGATAAAATAAAAATCGCAACCTAATTCTCATTTGAAGTTGAACCCTACAGACGATGGTTAACTAGACAGTTTTGAGAAGGGATCTGGGAATCTGAGTTGAAATGGGAATATCCCTGGGCTGGAATTACAGTGTCTGCAGTTAGGCAGGGAGGCAAAGGGCAGGGCTTAAATAAGAGTTCTGGATTCAGATAGTCACTTACTAGCCTGTGCCTCTGTTTCTTTGTACTGGGGATAATGCCTATAACTTTCTTGTGGTGAGGAGGAAATTATATAAATGTAATTGTATGGCTTATAGTCATCCAATTTATGGTTGTAAACTATTATTCCATTATTTATTATATTTGTCTGTCACCTTTAAAAATTTTTAGTAGCCAAAGTTTTTGTGCCCTTGATTTGGGGCATATAGCAGTCAATTATAGAAAATGACAGGGAAGTGTTGTTTTTTTAAAATTATTCTTCCTCTCTCTTTTTACTTTTAATGAGTGCCAACTGTTTTTGGCCCAGTGCTAGGTATGTAGGAGACAGAAATATGTAAGGCATATGTCCTACTTTTAAAGGTCTCCTAGGGCAGGAATGACTATAGGCATGTGAATGTTTTAAAATTTAAATAAACGCTATGTGCCAAATCCTGTTGTAAGCACTTTTCAGATATTAAAATATTAACTAATTTAATCTCCATAATAACCCAGCAAGGCTGGCACCACTGTTTCATTTCCCAGTTGTTAAATGCAAAGAGAAGTTAGGTTAACTTACACATGGCTCCGGCTCCCAGCTAGTGTATGATGAGCCAGAGTTTGAACATGTGTAGTCCAGCTACTGAGTCCTGACCACATGAATCTTGCTACAAATAACTATTACAAAAATAATATTGAAACCTAACAGTATTGTGCAAGATTTGGAAACCTAATTTGCATGATCATGCACATACATGGGTGAGGATAAGCTGTGAAGTGGAGAATTCTCAGATCACACACAACATTCAAGCTGAGCTGTGCAGATTGAATGGGATTTTTCAGGTATACTTTTGTGCAGATATAATTTTCCAGTTGGAGGTGAAAGTGTTTGCAAATGTGTAGGGATGGGAAATAACATAGCAGATTTTTAATTCCTGCATATGTAGGTTTTCCTTCGCTAGGTAAAGGGAAGCAGAGAATCATGAGTTCAGAAAGGTTAGGGATGGCTTAACATTCTTTCCTCAGTGCTGCGACTTTCAAACTCTCTTCTTGCATTTAACACTGGGAGTGAAAACTCTAAACCAATACTGAAAAGCCATGCAATCATGTCATTCCAGAAATTCCCGTGTGCATTAAGGAATCGGGGTTCCTTAATGGCAAACTGGGGTTTGCCATTCCTGATGCAAGATATAAATACCATGTAATGTGTGAATGGGAGATTGCGAAGAGGTGAAACCCTTGATGTTGATTTTTTTTCTACTTAATTTTGCCATAAGTAAGACAAATTTGATCAGAAAATGGGTCAACCTATCAGTGATTGGGATACAGATGTTTCCCAGTTGGAAAGATGAACTTAAAAGAATAACAGATAATTGATTCAAGTGCACCAGTGCTGGGAGTGATAGCAGGAGCATGGCACCTGAACATAATTTTACATATTTTAAGGACTATTGTATTATTTCTACATTTGCAAGCAGCTCCAGGAAAATTGTGCATGAAAAATCAATGAGGACCTAATGCATCAAGTGGGAAACTTATGATAATATGAGGTGATCATCTCACACAGGGTAGAATATTCTGAGCTTTTGTTGTTTATCTATCTATCTATCTATCTATCATCTATCTATCATCTCTAACAGCTGTCTAGCTATCATCTATCTAAGTCTTAACTACTTATCTATATATTATTTTTATTGGGAAATATTTCAAGCATTCAGAAAAATACAGAAGTTATTCTAACAATAGCTATTTTCTTTTAAATAATGAAACAATAATAACAGGTGAGTACTAAGTAGATTCTAAGATACAGTATGAATACTTTGGAATTCTGGAGGTAAATTCTCTGACTGGCATCTATATTTCAAGCCTGGATACACAGCAGTGGCAGAAATAGCTTGTCATTACCCAACAGGCTCCATCAGAACCTACATGGTGCCCCCATCCACCATGCCTTCCCTACTCTGATGGTGATCATACACTATCATCATCTTCCTATGAAAGTACCCTGCTGATTCTGTCCCCTCGCAGAAGACCCTACAGTTTTTCCCTGTTGTTTTTCAGACACTTTCACATCCTTAAGGCTTGAAAGCCAATCTTTTCTCATGGCTTAACCTCCAAGTACACTGAACTTCCTGCCAATTCTCTCACACTTCAATAATCCCTGTGTCCACAGAGCTTCCTGATAACAGAAGAGACAAAAAAATGAATTAATGTCTTTTTGAGCATGAAATCTGCAGAACAGGTACAAGTTAGCTAGGAAAATCCTGGGGGAACACATTGCTTAGGCAGAGGTCTTTTGTAACCATCCTTATAAAACAATACTGTCCAGTAGACACATAATACAATCCATATAAGTAATTTAAATTTTTTTAGTTGTCTTGTTAAAAAAAGTAAAAAGAAATAGCTGAAATTTATTTTTTAATATTTTATTTAACCCAATATATCCAAAATGTCATTTCAATATGTTAATTAATACAAAATTATTAATGAAATATGTTCATTTTTTTCATACTGAATCTGTGATATCTAGTGTGTATTTTATACTGAGAGCACATCTCAATTTAGACTGGTCATTTTTCAAGTGCTCAATAGTCAAAGGGAGCTAATGCCTGCTGTATTGGACAGTGTAGCTCTAATCTTACCCTGTCGTTATTTTCTTCATAGCATTTGTGTCTCCCTGAAATTATTGGGCTTATTTGTTTACTTATATATTCTTCTCTGTCTCTCTCCACCAAAATATGAGCTTCATAAAGTCAGGAAGTTTTGCTAACTATTCGATTTCAGATGGCGATAAAAGCACTTGGTTTACGGTAAGGTCTTGTTACATGTTTGTCAAATGGATAAGCAGTAGATAAGAAGGCCTGGGAGTGGGAAAGATCCTGACATCTTTGGAGGCCTCCAGCCTGGTGAGCAATGGGGCAAGGGGTGTGAAGGAGTGTGAAGGAGGCAGGCAGAGACCAGGAATCAGTAAAGATGTCTCCATGCTGCTCTCTGCATGGTTATCATACACTATCATCATCTTCCTATGAAAGTGCCCTGCACTTTCATAGGAAGTGTCTCGTTCTTTTCTTCACTGACAAACTTCCCCATTCTTTTACACCCAACTGAATGCTGGATCAGATCAGTAGCTTTCTCATAAATGTTCCTCAGACAAGGCATGTCTCAGTTTTAGTGCTCACCATTTTGGACTAGTATTCTATCTGCTTACAAGTTGACCTTCCCTAGTAGCACCTGTGCTCCTTGAGAGCAGAGCCTAGGTCATAGACACTTTTGTGTTTATTTTTCTGTGCTTGCTCAGGAAATGATTTTAAGATCTGCTCACATTGTTACATACCTTAGCAATTTATTCCTTTTTATTGCCGAGTAGTATTTCATTGTTTGGACATAAGAAAATATATTTATACATTCATGTGTTGATGAACTTTGGACATAAGAATATATATTTATACATTCATCTGTTGATGAACACTTCAGTTGACTCAAATTTGGAGGTCTGATGAATAAATGTATTATGACCATTTCTGTATACAATTCTGTGTGGACATACGTCTTCCTTTCTTTTGAGTAAATAACTAGAAGGAGAATTGCCAGGTTATATGGTAGCAGTAGTTTTAAATTTATACCAAACTCAAAATTTTTGCAAAGCATTTACATCATTTTATATTTCCATCAGCAATATATCAGAATTCTAGTTATACCACATCCTCACCAACACTTGGCATTATTTATCATTTCAATTTTAGCATTCTAGTGGGTATGTAGTAGAGTTTCAATGCAGTTTTACTTTACAATTAATAACTTTAAGGATTGTTTTCTTGTGCTTATTTGTCACTTGTGTACATTCTTTAGTGAAGTGTCTATTTAAAACTTCTGCCTATTTTTAAAAATTGGGTTTCTTTCTTGTTATTGGGTTTTCAGAGTTTTTTATATATTCTGAACATAAATCCTTTGTCAAATATGCATATATAAAATAGTTTCTTCTTGTGTGTGGTTTGCCTTTTCATTTTCTTAGCAGAGTTTTTTTTTTTGTTTGTTTGTTTTAGCAGTGCTTTGTGAAGAGCTGAAAGTTTCAATTATAATGAAGTTCAATTTATTAGTTATTTTTTATTATTCATTAATTTTGTGTTCCCTCTAAGAAGTCTTCAGCAACTACAAGTTCACAAAGTGTTCCTCTATGTTTTCTTCTAAAACATTTATAATTTTAGCTTTTGTGTTTAGCTGTAAATCCATTTTAAGTTCATTTTTACATACAAAATGTTTACTTTCACATGGATGCCTGTTTATTCCCCTATCCTTTGTTGAATAGTATTTTCCCCATTGAGTTGTTTTGGTACATTTTTCAAACATTCTTCTCATGCCAACAGCACACTACCTTGATTACTCTACCTTTATAACAAGTCTTAAAATCAGACATCTCAGTCATCTGACTGTTTCTTATTTTTCAAAATTTGTTGGCCATTTTAGTTTTTTTACATTTCCATATAAATATTAGAAGTAGCTTGTAAATTTCTACAAAATCACCAGCTGAATTCTGTTTGGAATTTTGTTGAATCTATAAATCAATTTGAAGAGAACTGACATTGTCATAAACATAATATAGTTTTCCATTTATTTATGTCTTCATTAGTTTCTTAGCAGTATTTTATAATTTTTAGTGTATAGGTCTTGCACATGTTTTGTTAAATTTATCTCTAGTTATTTCATGTTTGGAATGCTATTAAAATAGTATTTTTATTTAAATTTTGAATTATTTGTTGTTATTGTATAGAAAAATATTAATTTTTGTGTATTACCCTTGCTAAACTCCATTATTAGTCCTACAAAAAATTTTTTTATAGATCCCTTAGGATTTTCTATGTACACTATGACTGTCTGTAAAAAAAGATGGTTTAAGTTTTTCCTACCAATTTTCATACATTTTATTTTTTTTCTTATAATATTGCACTGGCTACAATGTCTAGTACAATCTTGGATATAAATGGTGTGAGTGGGCATTTTTTCCTTGTTCCCTATCACAGAGGGAAAAATATTCAATCTTTTGTGATTACGTATAATCTTAGCTACATATACCCATTATCAAGTTGAGAATATTTCCTTCTATTTCTTGTTTGCTGAGAGCTTTTAACCTGTATGGGTATTCAATTTTTATAATGATTTTTCTGCATTTAATAAGATGATCTTTAATTTTTTTAATCAATTGGTATAGTGAATTTCACTCTTTGATTTTAATGTTAAACCAACATTGCAGTCTTTGAATTTACTGTATTTTGTCATATTTCTATACACAATTTATGTGTATACAATATAATGTAATAATATTAAATAATTATATTAATATGTATATATTGTTATATATCATATGCCTTAAATTATATGTATGTTAGTATAGGTGTATGCATATGTATGTGTGTGAACAAGTTTGCTAATATTTTTGTGAAGGGTTGTTTTAGAGATATTGATCTATAGTTCTATTTTGTATTAACATTTTTTTTTTTTTTTGGTCTGGTTGTTGTAACAAATTTAACCTAGTCCTATTAAATGAATTTGGAGGTATTCTCCCTTACTTTGTTTGTTTTTATAGAGGAATTTAAGTATATTCATATCATTTCTTCATTATATGTGTCATTGAATTCATCAGTGAAGACATCTGGGGAACAACATTTTGTGTGGGGGGTATTTTCTCATTACAAATTTAAATTTTTAAATAGATATAGGACTACTTGTACTTTCTTTTTCATCTTGGTCAATTTTGATAATTTATGTCTCAAGAAATTTCTCAATTTAATCTAAGTGGTTAAATTTATTGGCATAATATTCTTTCATTACCTTTTAATGTCTGTTGGATCTGTAGTAAGTTCTTCATTTTCATTCCTGAAACTTGTCCTTTCTCTTTTTTTTCTTTCATCAAAGTAGTTAGAGTTCTTTCAATTTTTATTGATTCTTTTTTAGAAATTAATTTTTTGTTTCATTGATTTACTTTATTGTTTATCTATTATTTTTCAATCGATTATTGCTCTTTTATTATTTCTCACTGTATTTGGTATTGCCTTTTAAATTCTTTTTCTCTATTTCTTTCTCTTTTTTTTTAACCTTCCTACTATGGAAACTAAGAATACTGGCTGGTGGGCTTCCCTGGTGGTGCAGTGGTTGAGAGTCCGCCTGCCGATGCAGGGGACACGGGTTGGTGCCCCCGTCCGGGAAGATCCCGCATGCCACAGAGTGGCTGGGCCCGTGAGCCATGGCTGCTAAGCCTGCGTGTCCTGAGCTTGTGCTCCGCAGTGGGAGAGGCCACAACAGTGAGAGGCTCACGTACTGCAAAAAAAAAAAAAGAATACTGGCTGGTTTGGAATCTTCCTTTCTAAGTATACATTTTCCTTTAAGAATTATTTAAGCTGCATCCCAAAAGTTTTGATATGCTGTGTTTTCACTTAATTTATTTAGGTATTTAAAAAAATCTTTTCTTCTTATTGTGACTTCTTTTTTAACCCATGGTTTACTTAGAAGTGTTTTGTTCAATTTTCAATTATTTGAATTGTTTTATGATATTTTCCTTGTATGTTTCTGATTAAATGTCATTGTGATTAGACAACAAACTCTAAATTTATGGAGACCTGTTTTATGACCCAGTATATAGTCTATCTTACTGAATTTTCATGTCAACTTGAAAAATACAGTGTATTCTGCTGTTATTGAGTGGAATGTTCTATAATTGGTAAAGAAATCAAATTAGTAGTGTTAGTCAGGTCTTCTATATGTTTATTAAGTTTTGGGGTTTTCTTTTTTTTTTTACTTTATTTCTGAGAGATCAGTGTGAAACATTTCATCTATAATTGTGAATTTATCTATTTCTGCTTTTAATTCTTTGGGATTCTGCATTACGTGCCTTAAAGCTCTGTTGCTACATTCATATCCAATATTGAGAAAATGAAAAAGTTATACATTTTGTGTGAAATTAAACCTAATTAAAATTTATACTATCATCATTATCCAAAGTCTTGAAAGTGTCCTGAAACAAATATATGTAGCAAATATGACAACCAATAAGAAATGTCAGTTTTATTTCTAAAGAGTTCATGAAAGTTAATAGAGAAGTAAAACATTGAAATCTCAATATATAAACTTATAAACAACATGAAAGACAATTAACTAAAGAGAAAATTCAACTGGTAAAGAAGCATAAGGATATGTCCTAAGCCTTCCTAGTAACCAAAAATACATAAAATAAAATAAGTATGTTTTTCTGTGTGTGTATTAATTGACTAATTTTTTTTTAAAGTTTTAATACTCAGTGCTGGAAAATGGACCATATAATTATGCTCTCACACCATGATAAGGACATTGATAAGTGGTTTTCATAATGTATAAATAAATGCAGCCTGAAAATAATTAAACCATATTAATTAAGGGCAAGAAAAATCTCATTTATTCATTCACTCAACATAATTTTTTAGGATCTATCACATAATAGCCACTATGTTAAATAGTTGGGGCTACAATGTTGATTACAGGAACAATTTCTTTTCTCATGGAGCTTAGTCATACTTTTGGTATATATCCTAAGGAAATAATACCCACTTGACTCATATTATATGGGTGAATGCATTTATAATGTCACATACCAAATTAATTAACAGATCAACTTCTTATTAGCTAAGTGAACTAGGGTATATCAACATTTTGAAATATTATCCATGTTCTAATATCATTGTATTTATTCATTTTCTAACTAAACAAATATTTATTTTTCACTTGATAAGTACCAGGCATTGTGCTAGGCATTTTGGATAAACAGTACACAAGACAGACAAAGTCCTTACCCTCATTGGATTTATATTCTAAATCAAAACTGCAATGTTAAATGATCTAACATTACACAAATAAACAGTATAGTAAATAGATTCTGGCACCGTGATTCTAATTTTCAGATGAAAACATGACTGAATTCAAAATACCCCATTATATTAGTATCTTTATTGCTTTGTAACAAAATACTATAAACTTAGTGGCCTAAAACATTACACACAATAATTGTCTCACCAGATCTGTGGGTAAGAAGTCCAGGCATAGCTTAGCTTGGTCTTCTGCAAGACTACAATCTAGGTTTCAGTAGGGATGGATTCTCATCTGGAGGCTCAACTGGGGAAGGGTCTGCTTCAAAGCTCACTTACATTGTTGGCAGAATTCATTTTCTTGCTGCTGAAGGGGTCATAACAGGTTGCAGTTTTAAAGGTACCAAGGAAAGACAGATTTCAGAGTGAGTGTTCTAGTAACAGAGTCTTATATAGTGTAATGTGGCAATGGGGATGACATCCCATCACCTTTGCCATGTAATGTAAATATAACCATAGGAGTGGTGTCTCCTCATCTTTGCCATGTAATGTAACATGATCATGGGAGTAATACTCTATTACTTTTACCATATTCTACTGGTTAGAAGCAAGTCTAAGCCCTGCCCACACTCAACAATGAGAAATAACTCTACAAGGGTGTGAACCAGAAGGAAGGGGTTATGGGAACCACCTTAAAATCTGTCCACCACACCAAATAACTGCAACTTGTTGGGGGTTGGAGCATTACAGGTGCCTTTCCTGTCTCTGCTTTTTATTGATAAAATATTTGTTGTAAAGTTGTTATGCTTATAACTTAACATAATTTAACTTTCAAGTGCCATAGTTGATCATCGACTAACTAATTTACCTTTTATTAAATATATCTTTTCTCAGGGATGCAATAATTCATTTTTAAACAATCATTTATCCTTGAATTTCATTATTTTCCATTACTTCTGTTAGATAATATAGCAGTTCTCTTTTCTGCTTTTGTCATTGCAAAAGCACATGATTTCAGTTGAGGTCATTAGCAGCATTTTCTGAGCTAGTCTTGGAAAATGACCATTACTTATAATATCCTATCTAAGGTTGTTGATTCTCCCTACAATCTATTGCATGTCTAGTATCTAAACACAAAGAGAGACTGGGACAGCAAAGACTAAGTAGCCTCACCTGGTCATGTCTCCCCCAGGTGAGAAGAGGAGCTTTGTGCCAGGAAGTACCAAGATGGGGCCGTGTACCAGAATTAGAAGGATGTGTGTACCAGGGAGTAGGCATGATGAAAGTGGGTAACAATGAAGTCACATAATCCTTCACCTTTCCTCCTTGACAAAGTACCCCAGAGTGAATGAGAAGTGGGCCTACTTGATCCTGATTATTAAATTACACTTGGTAGACATTGAGGGTGTGGTAATTGTTGTCATTTTTACAATATTGTGCTATTAATCTTATGGAATATTGAATCTCCAAATAGCCCATGGCATAAAAAGACCTTTATGGCTCCGATGGAGCTATTATATTTTATTATCTCACGAATATTCAGATTTAAAGAGTCCTCAATGAGACCTTGACATAATTAAGCCTAATGAGTCCAGAGGAGTTACAATGGTCTACTGTGCCAATAATTTAGACATGACAGGTCTTTGTTGTAAGTAGGCCTTGGTATCCCAGTGTGGCCTGTGGGTTGTGTAGGTCAGACTGACAGCTGAGAAAGCGAACTGAAGTTGTTCAAAAGTCACTCTATATATCAACCATGTAGTTTAAAAGTTTCAAATAAAAATTTTCACTACATTGACTATCTTTTAATGCTGCCTGGGGCATCAGTTCATTTATTCATTCACATACAACATTTGTGCCTGCCTAGTCATTTATGTGCTGTGCTAGGAATAGGGATGCAAAGGTGAAATAAGGCACAGCCTCTGCTGAAGAATGCTCAAGGAGTTCAGCATCTAACAGTTTTAAGAAGTTTGCAGTCTAGAAGGGGGGTGAGCAAAAACCATGGTGCACAAGGCAGACAACTGTTTTTGTAAATAAAGTTTTATTGGAACGCAACCATATTCTTTCATTTATGAATTATCTATGGCTGTTTTGTGCTACAGTGGCAGAGCTGAGTTGTTGCAACAGAGATGTATGGACCACAAAGCTGAAAAGATTCACTGGTCCTTTAACTAGGCTTGCCAACCTCTGTTCTAGAATTTCAAAGGCTTAGGAGCTACCTCAATAAACCACAAATAAGCATGAATTAGTATATTCAGTTCACATAGCTTTGATGTAATGCAGATAGGAGGTCTTCTTTCCTTTTTTCATTTTTCTCTTTTTTTTTTAACACTTTTATTGAAGTATAATTGCTTACATTGTTGTGTTAGTTTCTGCTGTATCACGAAGTGAATCAACTATACATATAAATATATCCCCATATCTCTTCCCTCTTGCGTCTCCTTCCCACCTTCCCTATCCCACCCCTCTAGGTGGTTACAAAGCACCGAGCTGATCTCCCTGTTCTATGTGGCTGCTTCCCACTAGCTATCTATTTTACATTTGGTAGTGTATATATGGCAATGCCGTTCTCTCACTTCTTCCCAGCTTACCCTTCTCTTGCTCCATGTCCTCAAGTCCATTTTCTATGTCTGCATCTTTATTCCTGTCCCACCCCTAGGTTCTTCAGAACATTTTATTTTTTTTTTAAGATTCAATATATATGTGTTAGCATATGGTATTTGTTTTTTTCTCTTTCTGACTTACTTCACTCTGTATGACAGACTCTAGGTCCACCCACTTCACTACAAATAACTCAATTTTGATTCTTTTTAAGGCTGAGTAATATTCCATTGTATATATGTGCCACATCTTCTTTACCCATTTATCTGTCGATAGACACTTAGGTTGCTTCCATGTCCTGGCTATTGTAAAGAGTGCTGCAATGACCATTGTGGTACATGACTCTTTTTGAATTATGGTTCTCTCAGGGTATATGCCCAGAAGTGGGATTGCTGGGTCATATGGTAGTTTTATTTGTAGTTTTTTAAGGAACCTCCATACTGTTCTCCACAGTGGCTGTATCAATTTACATTCCCATCAACAGTGCAAGAGTGTTCCCTTTTCTCCACACCCTTTCCAGGATTTATTGTTTCTAGATTTTTTGATGATGGCCATTCTGACTGGTGTGAGGTGATATCTCATTGTAGTTTTGATTTGCATTTATCTAATGATTAGTGATGTTGAGCATCCTTTCATGTTTTTGTTGGCAATCTGTATATCTCCTTTGGAGAAGTGTCTATTTAGGTCTTCTGCCTATTTTTGGATTGGGTTGTTTGTTTATGTGATACTGAGCTGCATGAGCTGCTTGCATATTTTGGAGAGTAATCCTTTGTCAGTTGCTTCATTTGCAAATATTTTCTCCCATTCTGAGGGTTGTCTTTTCATCTTGTTTATGGTTTCTTATGCTGTGCAAAAGCTTTTAAGTTTCATTAAGTTCCATTTGTTTATTTTTGTTTTTACTTCCCTTTCTCTAGGAGGTGGGTCAAAAAGAATCTTGCTGTGATTTATGTCATATAGTGTTCTGCCTATGTTTTCCTCTAGAGTTTTAAAGTGTCTGGCCTTACATTTAGGTCTTTAATCCATTTTGAGTTTATTTTTGAATATGGTGTTAGGGAGTGTTCTAATTTCATTCTCTTACATGTACCTGACCAGTTTTCTGAGCACCACTTATTGAACAGGCTGTCTTTTCTCCATTGTATATTCTTTTTTTTTTTTTTGTGGTACGCAGGCCTCTCACTGTTGTGGCCTCTCTCGTTGTGGAGCACAGGCTCCGGATACACAGGCCCAGCAGCCATGGCTCACAGGCCTAGCTGCTCCACGGCATGTGGGATCTTCTCAGACCGGGGCATGAACCCGTGTCCCCTGCATCAGCAGGCAGACTCTCAACTGTTGCACCACCAGGGAAGCCCCCATTGTATATTCTTGACTTCTTTCTCAAAGGTAAGTTGACTATAGGTGCATAGGTTTATCTCTGGGCTTTCTATCCTGTTCCATTGATCTCTATTTCTATTTTTGTGTCAGTACCAACCTTATTGTCTTGATTACTATAGCTTTGTACTGTAGTCTGAAATCCAGAAGCCTGTTTCCTCCAGCTCCGTTTTTTGATTTTTTTCCTCAAAATTGCTTTGGCTATTTGGGGTCTTTTTTGTTCCTATATAAATTGTGAGATTTTTTCTTCTAGTTCTGTGAAAAAAGCCATTGGTAGTTTGATAGGGATTGCATTGAATCTGTAGATTGCTTTGGGTAGTATAGTCATTTTCACAATGTTGATTCTTCCAATGTAAGAACATGGTATATCTTTTCATCTGTTTGTATCATCTTTAATTTCTTTCATCAGTGTCTTATAGTTTTCTGCATACAGTTCTTTTGTCTCCTTAGGTATGTTTATTCCTAGGTATTTTTTTCTTTTTGTTGCAGTGGTAAATGGGAGTGTTTCCTTAATTTCTCTTTCAGATTTTTCATCATTAGTGTATAGGAATGCAAGAGATTTCTGTGCATTAATTTTGTATCCTGCTACTTTACCAACTTCATTGATTAGCTCTAGGAGCTTTCTGGTAGCATCTTCAGGATTCTCTATGTATAGTATTATGTCATCTGCAAACAGTGACAGCTTTACTTCTTCTTTTCTGATTTGGATTCCTATTATTTCTTTTTCTTCTCTGATTGTTGAGGCTAAAACTTCTAAAGCTATGTTGAATAATAGTGGTGAGAGTGGGCATCCTTTTCTTGTTCCTGATGTTAGAGGAGATGCTTTCAGTTTTTCACCATTGAGAGTGATGTTTGCTGTGGGTTTGTCATATATGGCTTTTATTATGTTGAGGTAGGTTCTCTCTATGCCCACTGTCTGGAAAATTTTTATCATCAGTGGGTGTTGAATTTGTCAAAAGTTTTTTCTACATCTATTGAGATGACCATATGGTTTTTATTCTTCAATTTGTTAATATGGTAGTATCACATTGATTGTTTTGTGTATATTGAAGAATTGTTGCATCCCTGGGATAAATCCCACTTGATCATGGTGTGTGATCATTTTAATGTGTTGTTGGATTCTGTTTGCTACTATTTTATTGAGGATTTTTGCATCTATGTTCATCAGTGATATTGGTCAATAATTTTCTTCTTTTGTGATATCTTTCTCTGGTTTTGGTTACAGGGTGATGGTGGTCTTGTAGAATGATTTTGGGAGTGTTCCTCCCTCTGCTATATTTTGGAAGAGTTTGAGAAGGATATGTGTTAGCTTTTCTCTAAATGTTTGACAGAATTCACCTGTGAAGCCATCTGGTCCTGGGCTTTTGTTTGTTGGAAGATTTTTAACCACAGTTTCAATTTCAGTGCTTTTGAATGGTCTGTTTATATTTCCTATTTCTTCCTGATTCAGTCTCAGAAGGTTGTGCTTTTCTAAGAATTTGTCCATTTCTTCCAGATTGTCCATTTTATTGACATATAGTTGCTTGTAGTAATTTCTCATAATCCTTTGTATTTCTGCAGGGTCATTTGTTACTTTTCCTTTTTCATTTCTAGTTCTGTTGATTTGAATCTTCCCCATTTTCTTCTTGATGAGTCTGGCTAATGTTTTATCAATTTTGTTTATCTTCTCAAAGAACCAGCTTTTAGTTTTATTGATCTTTGCTATTTTTCCTTCATTTATTTTTCATTTATTTCTGATCTGATCTTTATGATTTCTTCTGTTAACTTTGGGGTTTTTTTTTTGTTGTTCTTCTTCTTTATCTAATTGCTTTAGGTGTAAGGTTAGGTTGTTTATTTGAGATTTTTCTAGTTTCTTGAGGTAGGATTGCATTGCTATAAAATTCCCTCTTAAAACTGCTTTTGCTGCATCCCACAGGTTTTGCGTCATTGTGTTTTCATTGCCATTTGTTTCTAGGTATTTTTTGATTTCCTCTTTGATTTCTTCAATGATTGCTTGGTTATTTAGTAGTGTATTGTTTATCCTACATATGTTTGTCTTTTTAAAAGATTTTTTTCCTGTAATTGATATCCAGTCTCATAGTGTTGTGGTTGGAAAAGATACTTGATACAATTTCAATTTTTTAAAATTTACCAAGGCTTGATTTCTGACCCAAGATATGATCTATCCTGGAGAATGTTCCATGAACACTTGAGAAGAAAGTGTATGCTGTTGTTTTTTAATGGAATGTCCTATAAATATGAGTTCAGTCCATCTTTGTTAATGTGTCATGTAAAGTTTGTGTTTCCTTATTTATTTTCATTTGGGTTGATCTGTCCATTGGTGACATTGGTCACCATTACTGTGTTACTGTTACTGTGTTACTGTTGATTTCCCCTTTTATGGCTGCTAGCATTTGCCTTATGTATTGAGGTACTCCTATGTTGGGTGCATAAATATTTACAATTGTTATGTCTTCTTCTTAGATTGATCCCTTGATCATTATGTAGTGTCCTTCTTTGTCCGTTGTAATAGTCTTTATTTTAAAGTATATTTTGTCTGATGTGAGAATTGCTACTCCAGCTTTCTTTTGATTTGCATTTGCATAGAATATCTTTTTCCATCCCCTCACTTTCAGTCTGTATGTATCCCTAGGTCTGAAGTGGGTTTCTTGTAGACAGCATATATTCGGGTCTTGTTTTTGTATTCACTCAGCCCGTCTATGTCTTTTGGTTGTAGAATTTAATCCATTTTCATTTACGGTAATTATTGATATGTATGTTTCCTGTTACCATTTTCTTAATTGTTTTGGATTTGTTATTGTAGGCCTTTTCTTTGTCTTTTGTTTCCTGCCTAGAAAAGTTTCTTTAGCATTTGTTGTAAAGCTGGTTTGGTGGTGCTGAATTCTCTTAGCTTTTGCTTGTCTGTAAAGCTTTTAAGTTCTCTGTCGAATCTGAATGAAATCCTTGCTGGGTAGAGTAATCTTGGCTGTAGGTTCTTCCCTTTCATCACTTTAAATATGTCCTGCCACTCCCTTCTGGCTTGCAATGTTGCTGTTGAATGATCAGCTGTTAACCTTATGGGGATTCCCTTGTATTTTATTTTTTGCTTTTCCCTTGCTGCTTTTAATATTTTTTATTTGTATTTAATTTTTGATAGTTTGATTAATGTTTCTTGGCATGTTTCTCCTTAGATTTATCGTGTATGGGACTCTGCACTTCCTGGACCTTATTGACTATTTCCTTTCCCATATTAGGGACGTTTTCAACTATAATCACTTCAAATATTTTCTCAGCCCCTTTCTTTTTCTCGTCTTCTGTGAACCCTATATGTTAGTGCATTTAATATTGTCCCAGAGGTCTCTGAAACTCAATTCTTTTTAGTCTTTTTTCTTTATTCTGTTCTGTGATAGTTATTTCCACTATTTTATCTTCCAGGTCACTTATCTGTTCTTCTGCCTCAGTTATTCTGCTATTGATTCCTTCTAGAGAATTTTTAATTTCATTTATTGTGTTGTTCATCATTGTTTTTTTTGCACTATAGTTCTTCTAGGTCATCATTAAACCTTTCTTGTATTTTCTCTATTCTATTTCCAAGATTTTGGATCATCTTTGCTATCATTACTTTGAATCATTTTTCAGGTAGACTGCCTATTTCCTCATTTGTTTGGTCTGGTGGGTTTTCACCTTGCTCCTTCATCTGCTGTGTGTTTCTCAGTCTTCTCATTTTGCTTAACTTACTGTGTTTGGGGTCTCCTTTTTGTAGGCTGCAGGTTCATAGTTCCTGTTGTTTTTGGTGTCTGTCCCCAGTGGCTAAGGTTGGTTCAATGGGCTGTGTAGGCTTCCTGGTGGAGGGGACTAGTTCCTGTATTCTGGTCAATGAGGCTGTATCTTGTGTTTCTGGTAGGCAGGATCAAGTCCCGTGTGGGTTTTGGGGTGTTTGTGAACTTATTATGATTTTAGGCAGCCTCTCCATTAATTGGTGGTGTTGTGTTCCTGTCTTTCTAGTTGTTTGTCATAGGGTGTCCAGCAGTGGATCTTGCTGGTTGTTGAGTGGAGCTGGGTCTTAGCGTTGAGATGGTCTCTGGGAGAACTCTTGTCCATTGATATTGCGTGGGGCTGGGAGGTCTCTGGTGGTCCAATGTTCTGAACTTGGCTCTTCCACCTCTAAGGCTCAGGCCTTACACCTGGCCAGCGCACCAAGACCCATTTGTGAACTCCTGAGGTCCTAGTGTTACCATACCAGCTTGGTTTTGCCCTACGGGCAGCAACTAAAATGCTGAGATGCCAAGGTTTGCAGCAAACAGAGGGCTTATTTACAAGGTAGCCAAGCAATAGGAGAATTTCAAATTTGCCTCCCTGAAGAAAGGGGCTTAAGGTATTTTGGGAATAAAGAATAAAAATGCACAGAGGTTCTAGGTGTAGTGAATGTGAGATGCACAGTGATTGGAAATAGGTGGTCTTCTTTTCTTTGAGTTCACATTTATTCTACTTTAATAGAAATGGTAGGTTATAGCTTATTCTTCATACCTTTACTTGGTGCTATGTCTACCTAGTCCTGTTATCCTCTCTTGGTATAATTCCTGGAGTATAGAAGATGCTTAATTAATGTTTATAAGACATGAATCCCCTTTGTCTACACCATTAAGGACAGTGTGGTGGTTTTAAAGATATGTTCTCAAATTCTTTGATACACCTCCCTGGTGTATGGGCTGGACTGTGAATCACTTCTATAAAACAGAATACATTAGACATGATGGGATGTCATAAATTTATAAACAAGACTGCTGCTTGCATCTTGGGTCTCCTCTCTTTCTCTCTATCTGTGTGTGCGTGTCACCTCCTTTATTCTGTAAGAATCCAACTGCCATACAGCAGGCAGTCAGGTCCAGGTGACAGGAAAGCCATCCACTCTGTCATAGGGACACTCAGGTAGCTGATGGAGAAGCCCATGTGGTGAGGACCTGAAACTTGTCAATAGTTGGTGAATTTGCTTGAGAATGAATCTTATCCTATTGAAACCTTGAGGTGACTGCAGCCCCAGCTGACTTTACCTGTAACCTCATAGGAGATCTTGAGTCAAAACTTCCCAACCAAGCCACTCCTGGATTCCTGACCCACAAAAACTGTGAGCTAATAAAAGTTTGTTTTTTTAAGTCACTTAGTTTGTGTGATTTTTTACATAGCAAGAAATAACCAATATAGGAGGTGGTCAGCCATGGGTGTGAGAGATAGTAATGGTTGTCTCCTGTTCTGAATTCTTCCCAATGTCCATGCAAGACCCTTTAACCCTTGGTCAAGGTTCTGAGATGGTTCAGAATCTCTCCCCTTGCATACAGAGAAGTACTCAGATGGCAATGTTCTCCCCTTTACCATGTTGTCATTCTTGCCATGCTGTCATTCTTGAATGCAGTATGGGCTGATCTAGAAAAAATTTAGACAAATATTGATATCAGCCTCATGCAATTTTGGTCTTAATGATGCTGTATTGGAGACTCCCATTGTTTATTGTTCCCTTCCTTGTAAGAAGGAAGGGAGTTCTCTCTACCAGAGTTGAAATTGCTTTACAAGAATGACAAATAAGATTATAGCTCACAATGCATATAAGTCTTTCATTTGACTTGATTTCAACATTTTTATATCTGTCTTACTTTTCACCCTGATATCAAAAATGTCAATTGTACACCATAATTTGGGATGATGCCATTCAGAGTAGTAGTCAAGTAAGTCCACCTTTGGTAACTAATAACTAGTGATGTATTTTGCTTCTTTTAACCTCAGAGTGATGTCTGTGTCCAAATGGGATGACTCATGGAATTGTTGACAGGTTATCATCCTCCTTTTCTCTGAAAGTCTTGGTCATAAGACCAGCTGGCAATTCCAAAGTGTGTCTTCCAGATGACTGGAACTTAGTGTTGAAAGAGATGCTGTTTTTCACAGGATAACATGAGATGATATCCCCGAATTCCAGAATTCCACACTGAGCAGTTTTGGGACTCTCATTTCTAAACCCTAACAGAAAGCAGTTGTAACCAGTGATAAATCAGAGGCACAAGCAAAATTCAACGAAAACACAAAGGTACCTAAGTACAATGTTTTGTCCTGCATTGGCTCCTGGAACAGAAAAATGGCATTGGCAGGAAAGCTAATGAAATCTTCATTAAGCATGGAGTTTAATGAATAGTAATGTGCCAATATTAGTTTCTTATTTATGACACATGTATCACAGTAATGCAAGATGTTAATTGCAGAAAAAACTGGGAGGAGGGTCTATGGAAACTCTCTCTACTATCTTTACAACTTTTCTGCAAATCTACACATACATATACACACACGCATGCACACACACGAGCAGGAGATTTATTCTGCAACCAGGGCTTAAAGAAATTTCAAGAGAAGGACTACTAATATAAGTCAGGAGGATGTAGATGGGCAGAAGAGGTGGGTGTAGAGAACAGTCCAGACCAAAGTGACAGAATATGGAATGTTTAAGAACAGCTTGTATTACCCCTGAACTGACAGGTTCTGTGACTGGCAAGGCACCTGATGTGACCAAATCATGTTGTGATATTCATGGGCAGGTACAGGGAAGCAAAGACATGATTGGATCTTGAATGGTACAATAAAGAGTCTGAATTATAATATTAATTATAATATTAATGGGTCTACTGTGAGGGCTATGACATCATCTGAGCTGTGCTTACAAAGAATAAGTATAATATTTTATAGGGTGCATTTCTGTGCTTCCCAACACATACATACACCCTCACCCACATAGATGCTACACCTCTTCTTGGGTGACTTCCAATTATCTTTCACGCCTGCTTCAGGGAGGCCTCCCCTGGCCTGTGCAGACTGGGATGGGCACCCTGTCTTTGTCCTTTCTGAGCACTTATTACCACTTGTTAAAATGGTAGCTCCTTTTCTTCTTTTCACAATGTTTCCAGGAGGTGAATGCCTATCTCATTTGTCTGGGCATCCCCAGGACCAAGCACATGTTGGATGCCAGACACTTCTGTTAAAGGAATGAATTAATGGATAAGTCTAGGGGTGCTTCAGAACAAACCAAGACGTTTTGACCTACTTTTGCATAGATTTAAGGGGTCTGCCTGACTCTCAGTGGATAAAAATTATTAATTAAAATGAACACAATAGGGAACAAGTCGACTTTACGGGGCTTTGGGGAAAGCCTCTGAGGTTATAATGAGATGAGGGAGAGGCAGAAATGGATCTTGGTGATTTTTGGGAAATGGGGAAAAGAAGCCATCAGTGAATCTGGCCAGCTTTCCAGGTAGCTCCCCAGTGCGGCACCCTCAGCCCTGCTGTCAGTCACTGAGCAGTGCTCTGTGCGGACTCACCATCCATAGCCATCACTTAGAAGATCAATGTCTTCAACGTTTCCCCTTCTCTGAGATATCAGACAGCCCATAAGTCAGTAATTCACAAGGATCAGTGCTGGCTCTATCCAAATTTCAACTCTTTGAAAAGTTTGCCTTAAGAATTGAGACATCACTTTTCTCTTCCCAAAGCATGTGTATCTTTTCAGGATTCAAAGGGGCAAGAAAAAATGTCCGCATTTTCCTTGACAGATGATGTGCTGTGTTCTCCAGGTTACTGATTGGCAAATCAGAATAGACGGTTCTTCCTTTTTATCCCTCCTCATTACACTGATGTGGTTTTTTAGTCTCTTTCCAAATGAAGCCCTCGGTGAGACATCTCAAGATGAAAGGGACAGTGGTCGAACTCACCGTTCGTGAGCCTATCGAGGATTTAACATTTTGATTGATAATACTGCTGTGTCATAGACATGCGTATTTAAAAACCTTCTGAAATTTGGAGTGGATATATCTGAAAGATGCATCTGCTTTTCCCCCTACAAGGAAAGAAAGAGCAAGGTTGGGTACGGTTTTCTAACATTCCCGAACATAAATCCTAAGTTTATTTTTCTGACATTTCAGTGTGCAAGTGACAGGATTGGTGATGGAGACAGAGGGTTCTGAAGCTCCATTTAAAAATTTTTTTTCTTTTAAATGTAATAGCACCCTTTCCCCCATCCTTTCTTTATCCAAAACACAAATTAATGCTTCCCTGTTGGGGAAAGTGGTAGACAAAGGGAGGTTATTGACAATTAGTGATCTCGGAAGCCCCATTAAGTAGATGATGCTAGAACTGAAGATTTCCAAGGACAAATCCAGGCAGGGACAGTGGCCTCAGATCAACAGAACCTACAAAGGATGGATGAATACTGTCTCTTCAGAGCTGCTGCATTGGGAGGTGCTGCCTGGATTCTCAGCAGCTTCTTCCTAAGGAACTTTCCTGTTTGTTAACCATCACCAGATGGCTGGTGAGTAGCATAAGGTCCCAACCAGGGCTGGGTGTGAAAACATATCCTTGGACACCCAGTGTAGGCTGTCAGCCTGGGAGCCTGTGGGAACCTGAGAAAGCATTTTAAGGTATTTAAGGAAGCAGACAATCTGAAGTCAGACAAACTCTCCAAATCCCAGGGACCTGCTTACCAACTCTGTGAAGCTAAAGGAGTCCTTTGAACTAAGTAAACTTCAGTTTCTCCTCATACATAAAATATTTGTAAACCTGTATAGGATGGTTGGGAATGTCAAAGGAGAAAAAAGTGCTATTGCAGCTCCTGGCAAATAGTTACAACCCATCAGACGCTACCTCTTATCATGACCTTATGGTCACTGTCATCGTAATCTGTTAACTGAGAGATGGGGTAACATTTCTCCTGCATCCTGTGGGTGTCTGTGGGAATGGACCAGAGCTGTCCAATTCTTTGCTTTCCCCTTGTTCCTTTTTACATCTTCTTTGACATCCTGAATATACCCTGTAAGTAAACTCAGAGCCCAGTTTTAATTTTTTTCTATTTCTTCTTAAAGGGGAACCCAAACATAGTTTACCTTGCTATCAATAGATTGTTGTTTGGCCAATCTCCACCCCATGCCAGTTTGGTTTCTGTTCTTAACGTAACTTTATTTTCCCCCATTGAAAGTGCAGCAAAACCCCTCTTTGTGCAGGGACCATTAACACTGCCCATTCTTAAATTAGCACAGCAAAAAAAAAAAAAAGAAGTGCATTTTATAGTCAAGCCAGCAGTAATTGGACACTGTGACTATGAGTGGCCCTTGCGGTGTTTGGACGCGGGCCAGATGTACCTTCTGTCTGTCTCTGACACAGGCAGACAATAGCAGTATTATTTACTGCCCTGGCTCTGTGCAACTCCAAAGGCCAGCTGCAAGAACAAAAGAATCTCTCACACTTTGCCCAGCCCTAGACTCCACTGGAGGCTCTATCTATGTTTTGTAAATAATTCATCCCTCTACCCCAAATGTGGGATCATCTCTTCTGTGCTTCTTTCCTTTTGCACTGACCATGGCTGTAAGGAAAAGATGTATCACTTCTCAGAATCCTTGGAAGGGAACGGAGTGGAGAGAGGAATGGGTAACCATTCTCTGCGTCCATGTCTCGGGGGTGCAGAGTCTCCATGACAGACTAGCTATGGTAGCAGAGCCTGTGTCAGGAAAAATGCTGGCAAGGGCTAGCCCCTCCTGGAAAGTCATGCTTCCCAGCCATGTCATTCTGAGTTCTGTCCAAGGAGATTTATAAAGGAGCTTGATGTTTGCCTAGGCAACATTCACAAATTGCCACGATCTTAGGGGCATAACCTTTGTGTTACAGGCAACCTGGGCTTTAGGTGGGCTCAGCAAAGGGTTTCACAGTTGACTTGGCTTCAGCTCTCACTTAGAATCTGGGAAAAAGGACCCCCACTTGATGGCATCGTCCAATTGCAATCCTTACTAACATGGTGTTTAGCAGGACACAGCCTTATCAGTCACCTGACATGCAGCCTGTACCTGGGGTTGGAGAGTTCACTGCTCCAGACCCAGATCTGCATCTAGGAAACCAGCAGTCCAGCCTGACCCACACCTTCCTCTCCCAAGCAGGGCAGCCTCCAGACTTCCAAAACTGTCCTCGGCAATCCATGGCTCCTTATTACCTCCTCTCACCTTGAACTGTGTTTTCTGGCCTGTTCCTGGAATCATTAGCTCCTGGCCTTGCGCCTAGACTTTGGAGCCAGGCCTCCCAGGGGTCTTGGGATCCACTGCTGCTATTGCTTTCCTGGATGGAGGGACCCCCCCAGGTGCAGGCTTAGCCTCCCTGTCTCCCTGGGCAGCATCTGTCTCCAGCTGCTTGGGCAACACCTGGCCTGATGAAACCCAGACTCAGGATGCTGCACAGCCACAGTCAAGCAGACACACTGATCCAACAGGTTCTAGAAATTCCACCAAGATCAGTCCCAGGTCAGTTATGACCACAGACTCAATAGTCATGCAGGGAGTCTTCATGGCTTATAAACTAATGGTTTATAAACTATTCTGTCTCCCTTTTCTCATTTGCTTCTCACACTCTATGATGCAGGCTAGGAAGGCATTATCATTCGTATTTTAGAGGTAAGGTTAAGTGGGGTCTCAAAGATATTCTGTTAAAAGGGGGCAAAACCAAGTCTAAGGTTTCAGCTCTCCAAGTCCATGTGTCTTTTGATTCACTAGAGTCAGATGGAGGGAGGGAGGCAGAGAGGGGATTAGAAGCATGTTTGCCATGAAGTTCAAAGGATCTGACTCTGTCTTCAATGTATGTCATGCTGAGCCTTTGGATTTTCCTTTTGTGGGCAACGCTCTCTAAAAAGAAGACTCTTCCTCATTATGCTGTACCTTCTATGATGATGGAGCTGTGCGTATTCTCACTCACCATTTGTCTCCTGGGCCAAGGACAGCTCTCACTATAGACCAGGTGTTGAATGAATAAATGGATGGATGGATGGATAGTTGGATGGATAGATGAAGGGGTGGGTGGACTCATGAGTGAGTGGAGGGGGAATGGCTGTTCTGCATGTCCTGCAGGCTGGCATGCTCATCCTTTGATTGTGTAAGACACTGGAATAATCCTACCTGCCCCTTTCTCGGTGTCCTCTTCCTGTGTCTCTGGTCACCCACACTCTTCCTTAGATGCTCCTGACCTCTTAGGCCCTCGGAGAACTACTATTCTTATTGCAGAGGGAGGCGTCCTTTCCTTTTCCTCTCTACTACATTTATGACATCTTGGAATGAGACTGCTGGGTACTGGGATGTATTCTTGAAGGCAACTCTGCCCCTTCTCCTTTAGGGTGTCTCCCCTGAGGTGGGGGAGCTTAGGCCAGAGTCCAGGAATCAGGAAGCTCTCCTTCCTGACCCCTGACTTGATCTATCATCTTCCACCAAGAGCCCCACTTCAATTCTCTCTGTGGACAAGGACTCAGACCCCCCAGGCTCTCCCCAGATAGTCTCAGAACCATGCAGGACTTCAGGAAACACATTTTGTTCCTTATTTTTATTTCCAGAGAGAACCAGAGCTGAGAGAAGTAAGTGGTCTTGCCTGGGGTCCCAATGGCCCTTCAGTGACAGGCAGAGACTTGAAACTGCAGTGTCTGCCCACATTTTCTGAGCCCCTACAGCCATTCTCTTTGCCTGTCACACCATGTACCATTTTTTTCTTCAGGGTTTGGCCTAGAAGAATTTTGACATTTCAAGCTTGGGGATGAGGACCTTGGAATGTCACCACACCTACTCTGAGAAAGCCAATTTCCCCTTAGTTCAGTACTTGCAAATAGCAAAGTTAATTAATCCCCTGTAAATAAACATTTGCAAACTGCCGTTCAATACAGCACTGCCCAGGAATGCTTCCAAATGTGTTCTGAGATTAGAAGATAAGAGGACCAGAGCTGGTCATGTGACTGAGTCTCCAAGCTGGGCTGGAAAATGTATTGATGTGATGGAAAAATCATTGGTTTGGGGGTTCATGAAAACACAGGTCTGAATTCCAGCTCTGCCATTGATCCACTGAGACATTTGGCAAGTTATAAATGCTCTGAGCCTATACGCGCATGTGTAGAAAGCAGTGAGGTTGCTTCTGCAGGCATTAGATCCTGAAAGTAGAGATGCCTGGTATGAGGCCAGCTCCCTGTAAAGCATTCCATAAACGGTTCCCTCTGCCCTTCCTCTTCCCACCGTCTTCCTTGCTTTCCAGCATAGCCGGTGCCTTTAAATGTCGCTGATCTCCAGAGACTCTTAGGCTTTGAGAAACCTCTTTGGTTAATGAAGGTGTTGGGCAGGAAGATTGAGCCAGACCATTTCCAGCTCCTTCTCATTTTTGATGGGCTTACACAGGCCACTGATTTGCATCATCCCCCTCCCCGTTTAATGAGCTCCTGTGCTCACAGTTAATGAACTAATTACGTCTGGGCAAAATCAGCATTAAGTTGCAAAACTGCTTTCTGCAGCGTCCACCAGACCAGCGTTCTTTTGTCAAGTCAAAGAGAGTGTGGCAGTGCAGAGCCTCCGTCAGTTTCTGATGATAGATCTTCACCAGCCAGAGATGTCCAAATCAGCCGGCACAATTTGAATTAAAATACCTCACCCAATGAGAACGACATCAAACATGACAAGTACTTTCTCAAGATCCAGGACAAGGCTGAACTGCAGGCTCTGACCTCCAGGTCTCATTGCTTTCCTGGTCAGAAATAGAGCTCTTCTCGAAGGCTATAGACTACCCCCCCCCAAAAAAAATGACTAGATTAATGGCAATAAAATGGAGGTATGCCAAATGGCCTGCTTTAAATTCAAATGATGGTGAACAGACCATCTCTGAGCATACAGAAGGGAGCTTTATACACAAGGCATATCTTAATTGGAAGGAAAACTTTCTACTCTTTGAAACAGTTAAGCCGTTTGCCTGGGGAACACCTTTAAGTCATGTAGCACAAGGTTACTTGCTGTAAGGACTCCATTTTCATTCCTTCAGGACTCGTTTACTGAGAGGCCGGAACACAGACTTCAGAGTTGACTGCCCTGGATTTGAACACTGGCCTTGCCCCTATTAGACAAGTATGTGCTGTGTGACAGTGGAAAAGTCACTAATCTCTCTGTGCCTTAGTTTCCTCATTGATGACAGGTGGAACTCGATAGGTCCCAATTGCGTTGGGGTCATTGTGAGATCTATATGGAAAAGGGATGTGCTTAATTATTCAGAAAATATTGACTTAAACCATGGCAGAGACCATTGATGTTCAAGTCTCCATGTGCCTCCTTATATTTCTCATCTGCCCTTGGAGTTGAGTTGGAGCCATGCACCTGGATTCTGACAAATGGGAGTGTGTGTCTACAATGGGGCAGAGCCTTGGTTGGCCTCCGTCCCTGAGTCACTATGTGGAGCCAAGTCATATTTGCTTCTTAGGGCGGCTGCCATAACAAAGTACCACCAACTGGGTGGCTTAAAAGAAGAGAAATGTATTGTCTCACAGTTCTGGAGGCTAGAAATCTGAAATCAAGGTGTCAGCAAGGCCATGCTCATCTGGGACTCTTGGGAGAATCCTGCCTTGTCTCTTCCTAGTTTCTCGTGATGACCATCAGTCCTTGGCTCTCCTTGGCTTGCAGCTGCATCACTCCAGTCTCTGCCTCTTTCATCATATCATCCTCTCCTCTTTTTATATGGATATGTAAGCATACTGGATTCAGGCCCACCCTAATGACCTCAACTTAACTTGATTACACCTCCAAAGCCCTTATTTCCAAATAAGGGTACATTCACAGGTACTGGGGCCAGGACTTCATCACACCATTTTGGGAGTCACAGTTGGACCCATAACACCTACCAATTTGTGTTGAGCATACACTATGAGTGAGATAGTAATCTTTGTCATGTTAAGCCAGTGAGATGTTGGGGTTCATTTGTAACCAAAGTGTAGTCTTGCCTATCCTGACTAACACAAGTAGTGGATTGATGCCAGCAGTATGCCAAGGTCTGGGGGTAAAATATTTAACAAGGTAGAAGCAGATTCTGCCCTCTTGGAGTTTACTGTCTAGTGCCTGACAAACAGAAAGTGCTCAATAAATGGTAACTATTAAAATTGTAACTTCAGAATGTTAAAATTCTTGTTATTCAATCAAAATTACAATTTAATATCACCTCACACCGATTTGGATGGCTATCATCAAAAAGATAAGAGATAACAAGTGTTGGTGAGGATATGGAGAAAAGGAAACACTTGTACACTGTTGGTGAGAATGTAAATTGGTGCAGTCACTATGTTTCCATAGTGGAGGGTCCTCAAAAAATTAAAAATAGAAGTATCATATGATCCAACAGTTCCACTTCTGGGTATTTATCTCAAGAAGATTTATGCACTCCCATGTTCATTGCATCAATATACAACAGCCAAGATATGGAAACAACCTAAGCATCCACTGATGGATGAATGGATAAAGAAAAAATATATATGAATATTATATATATATATATGAATAATATATATGCATAATGCATGAATATTAGCCATAAGAAAGAAAGAAATCCTGCCATTTCTGACAAAATACATGAACATTGAAAGCATTATGTTAAGTGAAATAAGTCAGAGGCAAATACTGTATGATATCACTTATATGTGGAATCTAAAGAACCAAACTTAGAGATATAGAGAACAGACTGGTGGTTGCCAGAGGTTAGGAGTAGGGAAAAATGGGTGTAAAAGCACAAACTTCCACTTATAATATAAGTAAGTTCTTGAGATACAGTGTACAATATGATGACTGTAGTTAACAGTACTATATTGTATATTTGAAAGTTGCTAAGAGAGTAGGTCTTACAAGATCCCAACACAGGAAAAAATTGTAACTATGTGAGGCAATGGATGTTAACTAAACCTATTATGGTAATCATTTCACAATATGTGCATATACCAAATCATTGTGTTGTTCACCTAAAACAAATACAATGTTATATGTCAATTATAAAACCAAGGATTCTGGTTATCAAAATGAATAAAACATCTTCGAGATCTTGCATAATTATGTAGATAGTAGAGGAAGCAGGTTGATATTATGACAAGATACCTGATTGACTTGGTGTGTAAAAAGCTTTTTTCTGGCACAGAGAAGTGAGTCTTCAACTCTCTCAGACATGACATGTAGGGTGTGAGGGTATGGAAGGGTGGGAGGTGGAAAAAGGCCATGCCACAAAAGCCCCTGTGGGCCAAGGTACACTGTTGATTATACGAACTGTTGAATGAACAGTAGTGTGAACAGCTCTGTCCTTGATAGGAATGAGAATCCTTGACCTTCCTGTGTAGACTCTTGCAATAAACCACGTACGTGGTCACCTGACTTGGACATTACCTCTCTCTGGTCTCCATACCACAGTGGCTACTCCATGACCCAAACTTTAACATGGCCATATCCCTTTCAAAAAGTTTCAAAGCTTCCCATAGGCTATGGGATAAATAAAGGAGCAGCTCCTTGAATACCTCGAAATTCTCCATGGCTCAGCTCCAATACTGATCCCCCATGGGGCCTTTGCTTGTCCCTTACTTTGAATTTAGCATTGCTGTCTTCTGTGTACACTCTGTCTTACATAACCATGAGTTCCATGTCTATGTACATGTTTAAATGAAAATAATCCAATAAATACTGAGAGTTGCCATATGCCAAATCCTGAGCATAAAAAATCAGATTTAAAAAATATTTTTCACTTTCCCAGGCTTCCTTCCATACTGATCCCTCTGCATGAAATGCCCTTTCCCCAACTCTTCCCCTGGCTCATTCCTTCATGTCCTTCACTTTTCTCATTATCTCCTCCAGGAAGCTCTCTTTAATCCTTCCAGTATGTGTCAGGATCTTACCACATACTTTCCCCCTGTATTAGTTCCCTGTTGCTGCTGTAACAAATTACCACCAACATGGTGACATAAAACAACACACATTTATTACATTTACAGTCCTGAAGATGAGAAATACAAAAGGATCTGATGATGCTAAAATTAAGGTATTGAGAGGGAAGGTTGTATTCCTTCTGGAAGCTCTAGAAGAGAATCTGTTTGCTTTTTCCAGCTTCTAGAAGCTGCCTGCATTCCTTGGCTCATCCAGCCTCTGCTTCTGTTGTCACATCTTTTTTTTCTGACTCTGATTTCCCTGTCTGCCTCTTACTACAACTCTTGTGATTACATTGGGCCCACCCCAAAGATCTAAGATCATGTCCCCATCTCACTGTCTTTAACTTAATCTTATCTGCAAAGTTCTTTTTGTCATGTAAGTTACTACATTCACAGGTTCCAGAGATTAGAATGAACATCTTTATTTATTTATTTTGTATTTTATACTTTCTATTTTTTAAAATTGAAGTATAGTTGACTTATAATGTTTCAGGTATATAGGAAAGTGATTAGGTTATACATTTATACATATATTCTTTTTCAGATTCTTTTCCATTATAGGTTATTACAAGATATTGAATATAGTTCCCTGTGCTATATGGTAGGCCCTTGTTTTTTTATCTATTTTATATATAGTAGTGTGTACCTGTTAATCACAAATTCCCAATTTATCCCTCCTACCTTTTCCCTTTGGTAACCATAGGTTTATTTTCTATGTCTGTGAGCCTACTTTTGTTTTGAAAATAAGTTCATTTGTATCATATTTTTAGATTCCACATATAAGTGATATCATATGATATTTCTCTTTGACTTGCTTCACTTAGTATGATAATCTTTAGGTTCATCAATGAATATTAACATCTTTTATGTTTTATCATACTGTTTTGTAATTTTCTTTGGCTTTCTTCCTGTGGACTCATAAGCTCCTGAAGGTAGAGACAATGTTGAGTCATTGTCATGTCTCCAGAGCATATAATCGTTCTTTTCATATACAAGGTCCCCATAAATGTTTGAGGAATGAATGAATGAAGTCTCAGTTATATCCTATAGCCTCTTCTACTGGAAAACCATCTTGGATTGCCAGTTGGAGAGAGATGACAGGGAGGCTGAGTTAGCAAACATGTTGCAATGTCAGAGTTGAAGCTGAAGGTTTCTTCCAGAGTTGGCATGCCACAAGAATCAGAGGCATGGACCTCAGAAATCCAGGAGAACAGGAGTGTTCCACCATGATATCTGTAAGGCTGATGTAACTGTTCACAAGCTCTGTGTTGACTGGACTGATTCTTCATGTTTTATACACTCCTGGTTTCCAACTGGGACCCCAAACATGGACATAACACGTTTCATAAATGAAAGAGATGTAGAAACTTTATTCTAACATGCATCTGGTTTAAGTGGTGGCGCATATTGTAAATTAAGTCCTGTTTTCAGAAACTCATGCATGCCAAGGTATAGCTGCGTTGCAGGAGGTAGGAAGTCAATTTCTAACTTTTATTATAATGTGTTTGTTGTTGTTATTGTCATTATTATTTTAATCATCCTCCAAATGATGGAGGACATGTTCTTGTGATAAAACTGGGCCATGCTTGCAGCCAGAAGAGAGCCAGGCACATTCATATTGGAAGGCAGCTGAAAGGAGGGAAAAAAAGCATCTAACATGCATTGATCATCTGATAAGTGACTGAGTCTGTTTAGAGTTATTCTTACTGTATCAGTTAGCCCTTGTCACAATAATGCTACATAACAAGTTCTCCTGCTCTCCAGGGGTATAAAACAAGTACCCATCTGTCTGCAAGTACACTGATGTAGCTCTTCAGGCTGCAGCTCTGTAGGTTTGGGTCTACAACACATGAGTTCCCTCCTTATTAGACCAGCAGCCTAGTTGAGACTTGTTCCTGTTGTGGTGGTTGCAGGGGCACAAAAGAGCCAGCAGAAACAACATGAGATGCCTTGTTGACTTGACTTGGCCAAAGCAAGTCACATGACTAAGCTCATAATCAAGGGTTGGGGATGCAGAAAAAAGAATAGTTAGAGTTAAGTATTCAATCTACTATACTCATTATATGGATGAAGAAATTGAGGTTAGAAGAGACGAGGTGACTTTCTCGACATCAAAAGGCTGATAAAATATAGAGCCTGTGTTAAGGTCTAGGTCTATCTAACTCTGGTGCTCAGCCAGGTCAATTGTCAGACTCAGGCAACATTAACATTTGGCCATATCTGGAGACATTTCTGGTTGTCACTACTCGGGGTGGGACACGATACTGGCATCTGGTAGGTCAGGGATGCTTCTAAACTCCTACAGTGCACAGGTTGGTCCCCCACAACAAAGAATCTTTCAGCCCCAAATGTCAACAGTGCCAAGATCGGGAAACCCTGATCTAAAACTTGTCCTCTTTCTGTTCTATCTACCCACCTTCTCCAAGTAGAGACATCTGATGCCCCAAGCTCAGAGAATCATCCTGTAGCATCTAAGAGACTGATGCTCTCATTTAGGTGCTTAACATACTTATTTTACCACTATTTATGTTCAATCACTTACTCATTCGTTAAGCATTGTTGAACAACTACTATATACAAGGCTTTGCCTTGTCTTACTTTCCCATTGAGACTGTGATGTCTCCTGGTACCTGGCTCTCTTTTTCTATACCTCTTGGTGTGTACCACAGTGCCTGCAGTTGAATCCCATCCTTGACGGTTTAATTAGCACAGTACTGGGCACGTGGAAAGCTCTCGTTCCTAACTGTAATCTCACTGTCGAAAGCACAGTAGCTTAGTTGCTTTTTCCCCAGCCCCACCATACACTCACCGCTCCCCAACATAATGTCATATAACCCACTTCTTTTCTACAATATTTAATTATCTTTCATAGAAAACACTCCTTACTAAATAAAATATTCAGACAACTCATTTGACGGGGGAAGCAAACAGTAATATGTAGCATTTCATTTGTTTTTTCATTAAATCGGGCATGACCATTGTTGGCGCCTGGGAGTTTACGACCGTGGGTCTGACACTCTGACATTACTCATCTATTCATAGTTGGTTTGAGCACCATGGAAATGCCTCATTTTCTCTCTATTTACATTAGTCAAATAAATTAATCTTTTATTTCATTGAGCTGAATGCCTCCATCTGTGGGATTGCTTATGAGCCCCATGATTTTATTTTTTATTTATTTTATTACTGATTTTTTTTCTCTGCTGCTGCCTTCTCATTAAAATGTCTTTTAGCTTTTAGACATGAAGGCAGAAAGGGATTAATTAAAGTCTCCCTGATTCTCTGATATTACAAAATGGAGAAATATAGGCACACACTTTCAACCCATTACAGAGAAAAATGAGTGACCGGTGGAGCAACATAAGGACCTGAATTGCACAAATCTGTACAGAAACAAAGTTAAAAAAATTAATGAATTAAGCCACGCCCACAGGCTGCTCACCTGGTCCCCACCTGGGATGCTAAGATGATTGGGAGCAAGTGTAGGAGGCCCAGGCTTGTAGATGAATCGAAATTCTAGAAATGGTTGTGTTTGGACTTTGTCATGCTCTTTAGGTGGTGGAATAAACCTTGATGAAAATTATCATTTTCATAGATAGCTTATAGTACTTTGTTTCTATTTATTTAATCAGCCTTCTACTAGTGTATAAAAGGCCTAGTTCATTAAGTATGTGCTATAAACCAGACACCCTGACCAAACCTAGTTTATAGGCAGAATCCTTTTTTTTTATTCTCTCAACCACACTGAGAGGTAGGGCATGAAAGAGGTTTTTTACTTTGTTTTGTTTTGGTTTAACTTGGGATAGAATTAAATACAGTAAAATACATAAATTTTAAGTATAAAATTTTGCGAGATTTGACAAATTGACACACCTGTGGAACCCATACCACTATAAATTATTAAATATATCTATCACCTCAGAAATCTCCCTTATGTACATTCTCAAGTAAATCTGCCAAGACCCTCCAGCCCAGAAGCCATCATTTAAATTTTTTCAGCTTTATCCAGGTATAATTGGCAAATAGAAATTGTATATATTTAAGGTGCATAATGTGATGTTTTGATATATATATATATGCTTATATTGATATATGTATACATTGTGAAATAATTACCATAAGCAAGATAATTAACATAGACATCACCTCATATAGTTACCTGTGTGTGTGTGTGTGTGTGTGTGTGTGTGTGTGTGTCACATTTTCTTTATCCATTCACCTGCTTAAGTTTAAGTTGATTCTATACCTTGTCTATTGTAAATAGTGCTGCTATGACCATCTTCGAGATACTGAGTTCATTTCCTTTGGAACAAATATCCTGATTTTTAAAATGGGCAAAGGACCTGAATAAACATTTCTCAAAACAAGATATACAAAAGGCCAACAGGTTTATGAAAGGGTGAAGCATCACTAATTACCAGGGAAATGAGAATCAAAACTATCATGAGATATCACCTCACACCTGTCAGAGGGCTATCATCAAAAAGACAAAAGAGAACAAGTGTTAGTGAGAACACGGTGGAAACGGAACTCTTATACACTGTTAGTGGGAATGTAATTTGGTGTAGTCATTATGGTAGACAGTATGGAATTTCCTTAAAAAATTAAAAATAGAACTACCGTATGATCTAGTAACTTTTTTTTTTGAGAAAATAATTTTTTTTTTTTTAAATAATACACAATGTATTTATTTATTTATTTATTTATGGCTGTGTTGGGTCTTCATTTCTGTGCATGGGCTTTCTCTAGTTGTGGCAAGTGGGGGTCACTCTTCATTGCGGTGCGCAGGCCTCTCACTATCGCGGCCTCTGTTGTTGCGGAGCACAGGCTCCAGACGCACAGGCTCAGTAATTGTGGCTCACGGGCCCAGTTGCTCCATGGCATGTGGGATCTTCCCAGACCAGGGCTCGAACCTGTGTCGTCTGCATTGGCAGGCAGATTCTCAACCACTGCGCCACCAGGGAAGCCCGAGAAAATAAATTTTTATTAGGGCAATCATGGGTTTGGGAAAGCTTATATGAAATTTTCCTAAATGTAGATATGTTATCTTTTTACAACTTTAAAAGCAATATTATTTTCCAGATACTTATAGAAATATAAAATTACCAATGAAACATTTCATCTAAAAATTTAAATCTAATCTTATTTTGGCATGAATGACATAACTACTGTTTTGATTTCTTTCACCATTGCTTATTTTTACCTGGTGGAGAATTTCACATAAACAGGATCAAACAGTATGTGGTCTTGTGTGTTTGGATTCCCTCACTCAGTACAATGATTTGGGCATTTATCATCTTGGTGCATGTCAGGGTTTCATTTTCTTTCTCGTTGCTTAGTCATAATCCATTGTAGGCGTAGAGCATAATTTGTTTACCTTTCTATTGACTTACATTTCCAAAATAGTTGTTTCTAGTTTTTGGCTGTTTGAATAAAGACAAGTGCATGTCATTCTGTACATTTCTGTTGGGTAAAAACCTGTGGATGGTTTTGCTTAGCAACTCGGTAGTGCTACAGATTGAATGTTTGTGTCCCCCACCCCTAAATTCATGTGTTAAAGCCCTAATCCCTGATGTTATGGTATTTGGAGATTGTACCTTTGGGAGGCAATTAGGTCATGAAGATGAAGCCCTCATGATGGGATTAATGGTCTTAAAAGAAGAGACACAGAGAGATGATCTCTCTCTCTGCCATGTGAGGAGACAGCAAGAAAGCAGCCTTCTGCAAACCAGGAGAGGGTCCTCACCAGACATCACATCAGCTGACACCTTGATCTTGGACTTCCCACCCTCCAGACCTGTGCAAAATAAATGTCTATTACTTAAGTCACCCAGTCTATGATAATTTGTTACACAGCCGCCAAAGATGACTAAGAGAGGTAGTATGTGATTAATTTATGAGAAGTTGCCAAGTGCTTTTCCAAGGTTGTCTGCTATTTTACACTTTTATCCCCAACGGATGAATGCTCTGTTTCTCCCACATCCTCACCAAGATTTAGTGCTATCAGCCTTTTTAACTTTGCCTTTCTAATAAGCATGTAGTAATACGTTGCGTGGTTTTTATTTGTATTTCTGTGATGTCATGTGCTTACTGGCATTTGTTATCTTCTTTTGCAAAAAATACACTCAAGTCATTTGCCCATTTTTATTATTGAGTTGTGGGATTTCTCTATATTTCTGGATCCAGATGCTTCATCAGATACACATGCTGCATATACATGTTCTTTCAGGTATGCTCTCCCAGTCCATGGCTCAGCTATTCTTTTGCTTAATGGGGTCTTTTTTAAAATTAATTTTTATTGGAGTAGAGTTGATTTACAATCTTGTGTTAGTTTCTGTTGTACAGCAAAGTGAATGAGTTATAAATATACATATACATATACATATCCACTCTATTTTAGATTCTTTTCCCATATAGGTCATTACAGAGTACTGAGTAGTGTTCCCTGTGTTATACAGCAGGTCCTTATTAGTTATCTATTTTCTATATAGTAGTGTGTATATGTCAATCCCAATCTCCCAATTTATCCTCCACACTTTCCCCCTCGGTAGCCATAAGTTTGTTTTCTGCACCTGTGACTCTATTTCTGTTTTGAAAATAAGTTTGTTTGTACCAGTTTTTAGATTCCACATATAATAAATATCATATGATATTCGTCTTTCTCTGACTTACTTCACTCAGTATGACAATCTCTATGTCTATCCATGTTGTTACAAATGACATTATTTCATTCCTTTTTTATGGCTGAGTAGTATTCCATTGTATATATGTACCACGACTTCTTTATCCATTCTATGGACACTTAGGTTGCTTCTATGTCTTGGCTACTGTAAATAGTGCTGCTATGAATATTGGGGTGCATGTATCTTTTTGAATTATGGTTTTCTCCAGGTATATGCTCAGAAGTGGGATTGTTGGATCATATGGTAGCTCTATTTTTAGTTTTTTAAGGAACCTCCATAGTGTTCTCTAGAGTGGTTTGTGTCTTTTGATGAAGGGAAGATTTTGATTATGTTGAAGTTCAAGTTTTCCATTTTTTTTCTTGGTTAGTACTTTTTTTTTTTTTTTTTTTTTC
>NW_006798529.1:1756704-1758981 GCF_000442215.2 Lipotes vexillifer | reverse complement strand
TTTTATTTATTTTGAAGTTCAAGTTTTCCTTTTTTTTTCTTGGTTAGTTTTTTTTTTTTTTTTTTTTTTTGTAGTACACGGGCCTCTCACTCTTGTGGCCTCTCCCGTTGCGGAGCACAGGCTCAGCGGCCATGGCTCACGGGCCCAGCCGCTCCGCGGCATGTGGGATCTTCCCAGACCGGGGCACAAACCCGCATCCCCTGCATCGGCAGGCGGACTCTCAACCACTGCGCCACCAGGGAAGCCCGGTTAGTACTTTTTGTATGTTAAGAAATCATTACCTAAGCTAAACTCAGAGATCCTCACCTATGCTTTCTTCTGTAATTTTTAGCTTTCATGTATGTTTCCATCTATGACTCGTCTTGATTAATTTTTGTGTATGAGAAAATGGTTGTGTGACAGAGGTTGAGGCTTTTTTTTTTTTTTATAGATATCTGGTTATTTGGGAATATTGCTAAAAAGACTTTCCTTTTGAGGTATAGGGAATACTTATTGTCAACCTGTTGCTTTTTAACTGTTGAAAATACTGAGGTAGAAACATGTTAAGTGATTTTTCTGAGATCATACAGGTAATAAGTAACAGAGCCTGATTAGAGAGAAGATTTGACTCAGAGCAGAGACAATTATTGCTACTACAGAAAAGAATGGCGTTGTTTCTCATTGGATCTCTGAAGGTATTTGGAGGTGGAGGCACTATTTACTGGAGTCTGGTGATTCAGCAATTTAGACAGAATGTACTGAAGCTTGTTTTCAGTTTCATTTATCTGGTTTGAATTTCCAGTTTGAGCTGATGGAATCAGTTTATGCATTTGAAGGAGTGTGTAGATTCATACATTAGGTCTTGTTGTAAAAACAACTGTTCACACAAATGGTCTGGTTCACTCTGACCCACAATTTTTGTTGTTGTTGTTCTCCTTCTGCTCCCCTTATTAATTGTATTAAAAATAGAAGTTCTAATACAAACTTATTAAGTACCGACTACGTGCAAAGAACTGAGCAAACACCAAGTTAACTAAGATATTCCCTCTAGAGGACTTCTGTGGTCAGGAAGTAGGACACATTTGTCTGCCACCCAGGGACATTTAAGGAATAATTTAGACGGGAAAATATGTGAAAGGGTGAGTGGATGCAGAATAGAATTGCAGAGAAAGATCTGATGTAGATAGAAGGAACTTGATTAAAGCATAGATTCCACTTAATTCATTTGTGAACATTTGTTGAAGGAGTTTGATTCAGTCTCAATGGCATTTTTCATTTTTTTACTAATAAATTCTCAACTAAAAATGTTTTCACTCAAGGTAAGACGTCATGAGTAATAGCCACCCAAACCAATTAGACAATTGATTGTGTCTGTTGACATTCTTGTCCTCAACCCAGGTATTTATTTAACTTTCCACATTTGGGGAGCAAAGGGTCGTGTTGGCTTTAGCAAATTGTGAATGGCAGTTGTGGTACCTTCTTGTTTAGAACATCAGAGTTGAGTCACTGTATTGACTCATGGATTAGTGGTAGGTTTTGTCATTTTAGAATGTCTGCTGTTTCTTTCCGTAGTCTGTAAAGGCTTCAGTCAGACTAGGGTGATCCACCCTGACCAGTGAGTAAATATCTGAACAAATCTATCACTTTGCCATAATCAACTGACTACATCTAGAAGACTGTGATGTGTCAAGAGCCCTGATGAGGTGAGCAGCCAGAAGTTACATAACAGTGGGGCTGAGAAGAGAAATTGCAGGAAGGCATGGCCTCCAGTTACCTAAGTACATTCACTAGCTGATGGACATTCACCGTGACAGCTTCTTGTAACAATTGCTCTGAAGTCTCACAAGTACTATGATTCTTTCTAATCTATAGCATTCTCCTGGGGAGAGTTATTTTGCCTCTGAACCTGCTACTCATGACTGTGAAGAAAGCGGTGGTTGGAGAGAACATTTTTCCGTGCCCTGGGTGTACAGTTCCAGGCCTGGAAGGTATTTCAGAAGTCATGTCTCTTGAAGCCGTATTTTGATACATCCAACCTCCGGGCAGCTCTGGGCTAAATGGTTTCCCTTTTCTGGTTCAGCCTCTGCAAGAGCTCACGTTACCTTCAGGGGCACACACTTCCTTTTTTGGCAGGTCCAAACTGAACCTGGTCGTTCCTGTGTCACGCTGACATCTGTTCCCTGGACTTTGCACCCAGTGGCCCTGAGTCTGCCATCTGGGATTACAAAGAGCCCCTCCAAATGCAGCTCCATATGCATTTGAAGGTGGCTTTTATATCCCTTGGAGTCTCCTCTTTCC
>NW_006798529.1:1741777-1756609 GCF_000442215.2 Lipotes vexillifer | reverse complement strand
TCCCCCCCCCCCCCGCCAATTTTTTATTTTGATGTATTCTTTTAAAAGTGTTCATTTCACAGCTATATTGCCATTCTAAAAATTCAAATAGCTTAGATGAATGAATCCTCCTGCTGACCCAGAAGCCAGCTTACTCAGAGTTCGGGGAGGATACCCTCTAGCACAGACTACCTGAGTCTCACCTCAGCTCCTTCATGTACTGCTGTGGGATGTGCTTGACCCTAAGCCTCAGTTTCCTTAGCTGAAAAAATGGGGATGATGGGAAGAGTAGAGACATTATAAAGCCTTTAGAAGCATACTTGGCACATTATAAGTTCTCAGTAAATGTACATTCTTAAAACTAATCTTTTGAATATTTTTCTATTTTTTCACACACATAAGCAAGAATAAAAATAGAGGTTAAATTTTCTTGTACACTGGGTCATATTCTAATTATTATCTCTTTTCTCTTTTTCACTTATCTTACAAATCTTTCTGTGTAAGCATCTACCTTACCATTTTTACCTATATGAAGGTACCATAATTCATTTATACCTTTCTCTTGATGGATAGCTCTTTTTAAAATGTTTTTGTTTGATATTACTCAACAGAAAGAAGTAAATTATACCAATAGAAAAATGTACTTATGGTATAAACATAAGCAGGCAGTTAGCAATAGAGGACCCACAAGTGTCCATAGATATATTAAAAATATAATTAGCTTACTACTAATAAGGGAAATTAAAACAATTATAATGAGCTGTGAGCTTTGTTTGTTTTGTTTTGCCCATATGACTAGTGATGTTAAAAAGGCTGTTGGTATCCACTGTTGGAGAGCATGCGGTCAAGTAGATACTGTTCTATACTACTGATGGGAATGTTAATTATTACAGCCTCTCTGGATGGAAATGAATACTTTTCTTATTGATTTGTAGGGACTCTTTATATATTATGGATACTGAGAATTTGCTATTTGTCTTAACAAATATTTCTCTTACTCTTAAATTTCTCTTTTAATTTTGTAAATGCAGAGCTTTATTTTAAATTTTCATTTTGACATATGTGTCAATTTTCACATTATGACTTCTAGTTCTCAGGGACTATTTAAGTTCTCCCTAACCCAATCTTAAAAAATATGATTTATTTCCTACTAATGCATCTTATAATTTATTACCACACATTTGGCTTTCTAATCCATTAATTATTTGTTGTATGTATAAAGTAGACAGTGATCTAACATTGTTTATTCAATGGTCATCATTCCCAAACCATTTATTGACTATTCCATTGTTTTACTATTGGTTTGAAATATCATTTTTATCACATATGTAACTATTCTACAGGCATCTATGTCTTAAATATTCACATATAGATTAATAAGTGATAGCAGTCTATGATTTTTATGATTCTGTTTTATGATTCTGTTTGTAGTTATTTTCCATATCTGATTTCAATGAAGAATTCCATGTTTGCCTCGCAGAGTGAGTAGGGACACTTCCATCTTTTTCTCTGGTCTGGCATAGTTAATAAACCACAATAATTACCTCTTCTTTGAAGGTAGGAACTATTCACCCATGGACTATTGGGCAAGGAGATTCTTTTTAATCACCTTTACTGAGGTGTAATTGATATACAATGTTTTTAGTTCACTGAACCTTGAAAATATAAATACTCATATAAACACCAATACAATCAAGATGAATATTAAAATAAAGCTTTTCATTACTCCAAAAATCTTTCTCACACCTCTTTATAGTTAATCTTCCAGTACCTGGCCATTCTCATCCACTCATTATAGCTTAGTTTACATTTTAAAGAGTTTCATATTAATGAAATAATAAAAGATATACTCTTTTGTGTCTGGTTTCTTTCACTCAGCATAATATTTTTGAAATTCATTGATGCTGTGGTTTATATTAGTAGCTTGTTTCTTTTCATTGCTGAATATTATTCCACTGCATGGATATATCACTGTTTGTTTATCCATTTCCCTGCTGATGGACATTAGGGTTGTTGCCAGTTTCAGGTTATTATGAAATCAGCTGCTATAAATATTGGTATGCAAGATTTTGTACACATGTGTTTTCATTTCTTCTGGGTAAATACCCAGGAATAGGATTACTAGCTCATGTGGTAACTTAGTGCTTAAATTTCTATGAAAATGTCAAACTCTTTCCGAAGTTTTCCACAGTTTGCATTTCCATCAGCAAGTTCTAGTTGCTTCACATTCTTCCCAATATCTGATATTGTCAATCTTTCTAACTTTAGCCATTTTGTCAGGTATGTAGGAATATACAATTGTGATTTTAACTTGCATTTCCTTAATGACTAACAGTATTAAACATTTTGTATATCTTATTATAGGCCATTGGCACATCTTTTTTGGTATTTCTTTAAATCTTTGCCTTTTGTTTTCCTGTGTTGTTTATTTTCTTAATAGTTAGTGGTAAGAGTTATTTGTATATTCTGTATACAAGTCACTTACCAGATATGTGTACTGAGAAATTTTCTCCCAGTCTGTCAGTTGCCTTCTCATTTCCTTAACTATTATCCTAAGAGCAAAAAGTTTTAATTTTGCTGAAAGACAGGCACTGTTTGAGGGGTGAATTTTTAAAATATTTTTTAGCACTTCTGATAATTTCTTTCACTTCTTAAATTAATTTTGCAATTTATATTTTCCTTGGTAACTATTCATTGCATTAAGTTTTCCAAATTTAAAAAATAAGTTGGTGTATAAGCTTATTTAAAAATTGTCCTCTGATTTTATAATTTTATACAATCTCTTATTCCTGAGGTTGTTTATTTTCATTTTATTTTTTCATCATTTTAGATTTCTCAAAAACTATTTAGCTATTTTATTAATATTTTCAAATAGTCTGATTCTGGTTTTATTGATTGTACTCTCATTTTTGTTTGTTTCTTATGTAAAACATTTCTGCTTTTTTTTTTTAATTTCTGCTTTTAAATTGACTTATTCTTTTCTTCTAATTTATTTAGATTAATTTTATAGTACCTTTAGCATTTTAAGTAAAATCTCAATTCACCTTTTCCCAGTCTTTATTTTATAATAAATGTAGTTATGGCTAGAAGTTTTCTATTTTGAATGTATCTCTTTGGTCATATATTTTGGGATTTATTATTTATGTAGTTTTTATCACTTTTGTCCATTTCTAAAATGTATTTTTTTCTGTTTTAATGTCGCTGTTAACTCGAGATATGTAAAAGGGTGTTTTTTCAAAATGTGAGAACATTTTAGTTTGAATTTTCCTATTGTTCTTATTTTTAAAAATACTATGATAGATATTTTTCTTTTACTTCCTGCTTTTGTGAAGATATTAATATCTTGACACATCCTCCATGGTCAATTTTATTGCTTGTGTCAGAAAAGTTTGAAAATACTTGTATTTTTCTGTTTGGCATTGCATGTTAATAGTGTGTTTAATTTATTAATATTGTCACATATTCTGTTTACTTAATGTGACATTGGATTTGAGAGGGATGTGTTAAAGTTTTTTATTATAATTGTGGAGTTTTCAGTTTTTCTCTTCATCTACAACAGGTTTTGTTTTATGTAGTTGGAGTTTTGTTACTAAATGTGTGAATATTCTTCTTGATGGAGTGTAATGTTTAATAATATTGAAATCTTATTTTGTCCTATTTTTGACTTAGATTTGTGTGTTGTCTGATACATATTTTTCTTCACCTCTTTTATTTAAGCATTTGCTAGTTTCTCTTTCTCCATCTGTCTGATTTTAGAAATTTCTCTGTTGTTTTGTTTTAGGAGCATGTCTTATAAACATGACATAGCTGTATTTTTCTTAAATTTTCCTTTTTTTAAAAGCTCAATCAGAAAATCTCTACCTTGTCATATGAGGATTTGACACATTTATATTTTTTGTAATCATTGGTGTTTTACTTATTAATGCTCTTGATTTCTATATTTCCTGCTTTCTTTTTTCTTTCCAAAATTTGTTTGCTTTACTAGTTTTGTATTTTTCATTTCATTGCTTTCCTTCAAGGTATTTGAAGATATGTGTATCTTACTTTAAGCAATTATTGATAAAGAAATTAACAACATGTTAGACTACATCAGATTATGACAGGTGAGGCACAGAATTTTAAGGACAAAGAAACATTGTAGCAATCGGAATCTCAATAAGACCCTCATTAGTGAGAAAACCTAAGTTAATTTTCATTAATTCATTCACATGAAAGTACTTATTGAATATCTGTTGCATACCATGCACATATCTAGGCTCTGGGAGAAAGACATTAAATAAGACACAGTGATAATTTTCAAGGAAGCTGTTGTCATGCATGAGGCAGAAACAAAAGTGGTCTGTTTTCTTTAGTGAATCCCAGAATTAGATATAGGCTATAGGAAGTCATCACCCAGTCAGGGTGGAGAATGGAATGAGTGGGAGGTGAACAGGGTAGGGTATAGTGAGATAGAAGCTGGTGGGCAGTACCTGCTCTGAGTGCTGAGTAGGGTATGCATAAAAGTAAATGAGCAGAGTCATGGGGCTGGATCATGTTTGAAATGAAAAATTCCAGGCATCAAGGCTGGAAAACAGGCAGATCACTGTGACCTGAAATTTTTTCAGCAACAAGGAAATGTTGTGGCTAAACTATAGGGCCAAGTGTCAGATGGGATAAACCAAGAAGAATCTTTTCAGGGTTGGATTGCATTGGAATCAGTATTTGGAGTTCTCTTTGGGAGGGAGAAATAAGAATCTGGAACTTCTGTGTGCCATTTGAGCTAGTCATCACTAACAGGGAAAGTGACACAAAGGAACTCACTTTTCCAGAACCTTCTATATTTCAGTCATTCTCCATGCGATGTACCACAACAGGTCTGCCTCCTTGGTGACTCTATCACCACTTCACAGATTAGGAAGTTGAGATTCAGAGAGGTGAATAAAACCATCAAACTCAATGGCATGAGGATAGGAAGTGACTGTCACAGTTCAAACTCAGATGTCCTTGGCTGATGGGATGTGTGGTTTTTGAAAGGGAAGCTGTCTGTTTCTTTAAAAACCTGCAATGTTTACTGCCCACCCTAAGTAACTTAGATGGTCATTGTCCTGCAGGTTTTCAAATAGACCATCAGTGTTGCCGGAGCATGCCTATCGGAGGAAGGCTTGATCAGGGTAAGTGCTGCCCACATGACAACAAAACCATAATGATGAGGCTTATGCTAGGCCTCGCATGCAGTCCCGTTTATAACCACCTGCAAATGACAAAACTAGGGTGGTCTACTGGCCACAGAATAACAGGCCTTAAATGCAGGATCCCTCTTTCAGGGAGCTCCCAGCTCTGGCACTGAGTAGCCAGAACCGGAGGTTTCCATTTCCTTGTTTCTAGGGGGCTTGTTTAAATGCCCCCACAAACCAGACAGCTCTTTGGCACTTGAGGAAGTTTCTCTGCCTCCCTTCCTCCCTCTGTGCTCTCCTTGAGGTCAGAGTTTGGTCTCCATCACCCTAAAGATTACCTGGACCTTAGCAAGTGCCTGAGATACCTGATCAATTTAATGAGTGAAAACTGAAGAAAACTGGAGATATTCTAAGACTTTAGAATCTAGTTTTCACTGCCCGGTAGCATGTGGCTGCATGGGGAGAGTGATTCCCAGTTCCCTTCCTTCTGCACTCACTGTCTCTCCACCTTCTCACTGTATTAAGTCCTTACAGCAGTTAATGAACCCCTGTGGGGTCTGACCGCTCCCACTCTAGCAGGGGGTACATGCTAGCAGAAGAGCAGCTTAAACCTAGATATGTGAGGTCTGAGGGTGGATGCAATTCCTTGGTAGTTTGTACTTCAAACTACCCTATGGCCTGGATGGGACAGGAGAGGAGACACAGCAGATTGCTGTTGATTAAAGAATGTTTCTCTTTATAATGGAACTTTGCCTCTCAAGATGAAGACTTTCAACGTGTGTTCTGGGAGAGAGCTGCTGCTGCTAACAGCCATAAGTCTTGATGCTTTATGACTAGGACTGAGAATGTTAAGTAACACCAGAACAACCATCATGGAATTTAATGTGCTTTAATATTCTCAGCTATGTAAATCTGCTTGAGTTCCAATTACTAAAAGGATGTCCTTGCCAGACGATCTCAAAGCATCTTATAATTACTGGGATATTATTTTGTTCTCTATTATGGGAACCATCAAGAACATCTTTTAGAGGAAAATCGTAGCTAGAGAAAGATTATGAATTAATAGTAATAATATTAATAATAAAAATAATAACTGAAAAGGTTTGGTGATAAGTCCACATGACTGATCATCACTTTCCTATCCACTTTCCCACTCAGGGCACGTGACAACCCTGTCGGTTAAGAATATGTTCCCATTTTACAAATGAAATTAAGATGTTTAGAGAAATTATAGGTAAAGGAAACCTGAGTCTTAGAAAATGCTTCCCTCTGATACAGCCTGCCTAGGCAGACAGAAGGACCGTTTTACCCTCAAAAACAGTCTTAATGTGTTAGAGATACACACCCAACACCATCTCCCTCAAAAATACCCATTATCAAGCACTAGCACATACGTGCTGCTGTGTGCTGAAGACTTCAATTTACCTGTGAGCACAACTTAGAGTTCTTTGAATTTATGTATTAACTCTCCATGGCTATGATCTCTTTGATAGCAGGAAGGAAGCTGATGGATTTTCTCTGTCAGTGGTTCCAACTTCCTTGGAGATTTTAAGCAGTCTTTGTCTCTGTTCACCAGCTGCTGTGGCCTCACAGGGCAATGGGTCCCTCAGAACCATGTGGCCTGCTGTTGGCTCCTACAGGCATGCCCATCCAAAGATTTTTTAGGATTCAGAACAGCCACCTCTAAGCTACTTGGGGTAGAGCCTGTGTTCTCTAGGCCTGTTGCTGGGGAATCTGTGTGTTGGTGTCTGCACCCCTGAGGTCCTGCAAAGATATGGCTCTTTCCATGGTGCACCGTGCTCCTGGCATTGGTGCTTTAAGCAACTTGGCCTTGAGTAGTCTATTTCTACTGACTCTGGCTGAACCCTCCTCAAAGACATCCAGGCCATGATAGTTCATGCACTCTTTTTTTCCTTCCCTTCACATAGCATTCCAGGCTGTCCCACCCTAAAAACTGACTGATGGGGACAATAATGCAGATGGCAGTGGCTCTGATTTATGAAGCCTTTATTCATACCTGGCCCAGGGCTACACCCCTTGCATACATCATTTCTGACAGGTCCAGCTGAGATCAGAATGCAGGAAAGGGCAGTAGAGTTCCAATAAAGCTACTTGGAAGAGATGAATCAGTTGGCTATTACTGTGTAACAAACACTCCCAGACTCAATGTGGCTTAAAACAACCATCATTTATTATTACTCATGATGCAGGTCAACTGGTGGATCTGCTGATCCTAGCTAGGCTTGCTCATGCTTTGCTGGTCAGCTGACAGTCTGGCTGGAACTTGGCTGGTCCAGAATGGCCTCTCTCACATGCCTGCTGGTAGTCTGGCTGTGGGCTTGAGCTATGGGAATGTGTGGGCCACCTGCCTCTCGTCATCCAGCTGGCTAGCTTGAGCTGACTCCAAGAGAACAAGTGGAAACAAGCAATGCATCTTGAGGACCAGGCTTATAACTGGCACAAGGTCATCTTTGCCATATCTTATTGACCATCACAAGTCACAGCCCAGCCGAGAATCAAGGGATGGAGGAGTAGGCTTCTCCTTTGATGGAAGGAGATGCAAGGTCACATTGCACAAGGGCATGGATGCAGGAAAGGGAGCAACTGAGACCCTTTTTGCTATCAATCTATCCCAGGTGTGTTGGAGCCCTGAGTGGGGCTCAAGGATAATTAACTAAGTCTGGTGAAGAGAGTGAGTGAGTGTGCATGGCACACCCTTGAAAACACAACCAGTCTCAGCCCATCTTCCTGGCACTGTGGATGTACCTTGGGGGAGAAATGTCTATGTGTTTGTGTGAACTAGGAAAGCTAAAAAGTAGGCAACTAGGATGATATCCAGTTGACTGGGACTGCAGTCTTATCTCAGCTGGACCTAGTCTGTGCCAGAGCTGGGGCTCCAAATCCTGTCCCCATCTCATTCCCTGACCTCAGTCAAGGTCACTTCCTTAGTGCTCAAGCTGTCCGCCTTTCCCTGCCTTCTGACTCCCTACCACCTCCTCTGCCCATCCTTTCACCTAGGAGGACTCTCACTCTGTATATCTATCTCTGTGATGACTTTGCGCCATGGTTTACCTTCTCTATAAGATTGAGCCCTTGTTATGGGCAGGACCTGAGTTTCATCCCTTTCTCCCCAACAGCAGTGGAGCACAGAGTGGGCCAGGAGTAGGGACCTGTGCATGTTGAGGCTGGCATTCACTGAGGCCTTAGCATGAGCTTTACATACATTATCTCATTTAATGCTGTGGGTCAAGTACTAGGACCATGCCCACTTTCTAGATGAGGAACCCAAGCACAGTTCAATTGCTGCCTAAGTTGCATGCACAATGACCAATTTAGGGTTTGAAGCCAGGCAGCTGGGCTCTGGAGCGCATGTTTGTAACCATGAGCTCGTGGATAAGTGAGTGAGGTACTGAGGGAAGACGGAGAGCTGGAGGAGATTGTGAACTCATACACATAGGAGGACATGAATGGATGGCATGTGAACTGCAGTCACCTAATGGAGGAAGCCCAGCTCACAGGGATGCATGAGCAAGCCAAGGGGTGTGTGGATGCGCAGCTGCGTCCGTGCACAGATACCTGTGTGACCGTGACGGTGACCAAGTGAGCCCCTGCAGGGAGACTTCCCGTTGGGTGGTACACTCTCAGGCGGCCTGCAGGACCTCAGGCCAACTACATGCTGCTATTGTCGCTGTTCATGTGGCAGGTTGATTATCAGCTCATGGAGCTGCAAATCCAGTTTCCCAAGATAGACCCAGACGCTATACTGTGTGGAGGCACGGGGGCGGCGGAGCCCTCTCCAGATGTGGTGAGGGGCACTTCAGAGGCTCATTATAATCAGCAGATGGATCTTGTGGTCTCCTCTTACTGCTCCTGACTTTCAACAAGGCTCTTGGCTTCCTTCCTTCCTGGGTCTCCACCCGGCAGGAAGTTTAGCTCAAGAAGATTGCATGCAACTTTCCTTGGCTCCCTGGTTTTGCTGCCCTGCAAGCCCCACTTACGGCCTGTTGATTCCCAGGTCTAACATGAGGTCCAAGCCCCTTAGCTGGCCTCTCAATGGCCTTTGGCCCTGACTCATTTCTACTCCCTCAGCATCCTCCCCTCCCCATCCAGGGTGGAGCCACCAGACTTCCACAATCCCTGTGTTCTCAGATCCCTTCACCTGGAATCCCCCCTCCCTTATTTTCAAACTCATTTGCAACCCTACCCACCCTTCCAGCTCTAGTTCCCTGTGTCTGCTCTGGTCATCTTTATTCAAACTCATGTCTTCCTGCCAACCCCAGTATGTTTGGAACACATTCTTTGTACTTTCTGCCTAGTAGCTATTTATAACCCTGCCTCGCCTTCCATACTAGGCTGGGAGATTCTTAAAGGCTTATTTATATTTGTATTCTAGTTCATTGATTGCTCTTGAATATGTATGTTACAAGCTACAATTACTGAGCATTTTATTACAATGATTTGCTTTTTTTTCATTGGCACAACCAATTCTGAGCTGATGGCATGGTCTCTGAGCTTTTGCATCAGCTAAACCCTGTTTCACATCTTGGTTCTGCTCTTAGCTGTGTGTACACAGAGTAGTGACTTCGCCAGAGTAGAATGCCCAGTTCAGCCACTACACCCTGTGCAATCTTGTGTACTGTGGAATGCACTGAATCTTGGTTTTCTCATTAGGAAAGTGAAGATAGTAATATTTACCATTTTGTACTGTTGCAGAAATTTAGTATAAAATGAGTGAAGCCCCTGATAAATGCTTGTCCTAATGTTCAAATTATTGTGATAGTCATGAAAAAATCAACCCAGTTTAAATGTTTAAATGGGTTGACTGATTATTAAGGACCAAGCCCTGTGCTGGCTTCATGAACTTATTTAACATCTATAAAACCTGTACACGGCAGGCACTGCTATTCCCACTCTCCTAATTTTTTGGATGTGGAAACTGAGTCTCAGGGGTTTAAGTAAGCTGCCCAAAGTCTCACAGCCTCAGCGGGCATTAGACCGTCACTTCATACATGAGGCTGAACTCTAAATAAGAGGTTTTTGCCAAATGATATTCCCACATTATAGACAAGTTTCCTGCAGATGCAAAGATATTTGTCAGACACCTGGAGTTGCTCTCTTGTGCCTGCGGGGGTTGATTTCCATTCCCAGAGTGTTAGCTCACTCCCTGGTTGATTTATGACTTTGAGATCCGTAATAAAAGCGTTCATTTCAGGCCAGCACTAATTTCAACATGTCCCCTAGTGCTGGGAGCGCTTACATGTATCTTGATTGCTATTTTATTTTTCTTTCAAAGTAGTTCACAGTTTTTTGAAAGGTGACATTCTCTTGTGATGCTTTCCTTTGAAGGCCCTTAGAACCGCAAGCTTTTCACAGGAAGGAACCAGAGAAGTGACATTCACACATTCACTGGTTCATTTATTCATGTCACAAAAACTCATGGGGACCCTAGATCCCGGGAGGATAGGAAGGGACCAAGAAAAAGTTCCCTCCAGGGAACTCAAATGCTTGTGAAAGGGAGCAAAATAAAACAGGAGACTTAAGTCCATCTGTACTTTCTCAAACATTGCAGAATAAGCTTTTGCTCTTGGATTAGGTAATACTGTTCTCATCCTAAAATATCTTGCAGGGGAATAAAAGTGTATTTGTTCATTCATTCATTCACTCATTCATTCGCTCATTTGCTCATTTGCTTGCTTGGCACCTGCTCTGAGCCAAGCCTTGTGCTGGGTCCTTGAACGGGAGGACACCCGTGAGCCACCCTTGAGGAGTTGTGGCCTCCAGGAGCTGGGGACCAGTAAGTTGATATGCCAGTGCTGTGTGCCAAGAGCTCTGCCAAGGGCCAGCACAGAGAGGGTGGGCACCCACAGGAGGCCTGAGGTTCAGAGTCCAGAAGTCTTCCTCCAGGGAGGGACCCTCAATGTGAGTGTGTGTGGAAAGATTAGCAGGACTGATAAGCTGGAGGATTGAAGAGGATGAGGGGGACAAAGGACTGTGAACGCTTCTCTGTCCTAAGTACCTGGGAATGGCTGGGAGATGCTGGGATACATGCCCATCTCTGTTTTCCATAATGATGCTACGAGATGACTGATCTTAAGTGAGGCAGACCCTTCTTGCAACCCAAGCATAAGAACACTTGCACGAAAAAAAAACACACACACACTTGCACAAGAAAAATATTTTATGTAAATAATATTTTTAGTCAATAAACTCTAATAACCAGGATGTTCTTGGTTACCACTTTCCAGAAGGCACACAGTGCCCTCTCGCCCTTGGCCAACGAGAGTCCATCACTGGTGGTGTTGGAAGGCCTGCCACCATGGGTGCGGTAGCTTCAGATGGAATGTTCTGGAAACAACAACTTCTTCGGCTCGTTAGGCTGGAAGATGGGATTTGGGCTGTGGGCTCATCCCAGCATCTGCTTTGGCTAGTTTTTTCTCCATGCACCTCCTGGGTAGCTCCAGCTCAGGTCACCTGCCACTGTACAGGATGGCCAGAAGCTCATGCCGTCCCGTTCCATCTTCCAGGAACAGTCTCTCATAAATACTTTCTCCCCCTGTGTTTCCACCTAGGCTTCATATTACATTTTAGATTTATTGTTTTCTTTTCCTGATTACAAAATGAATACATGCTTGTTGTAAAAAATTTAGAAGACACAAAAAGTTCAATGTTCAATGTTAAAATCTCTGAGACATTCACAACCTCGACAAAACCACCATTGACACATCCTAGCAACTATTTTTAAGCACTGCAGAATATTTTATCATGTTAAAACCACCATTGACTTGGCACCCCAATAGCACAAAGGTTATTTCTGATTATTGATTTACCATAAACACACAGTGAACAGCTTCATGTAACTTTTTCCACACTTATAGTAAAGAAAGATCCATTCAGGTTATAGTCCATGGTACAGAAAAAAAATGGCGCAACAGCTCTCAGCAGGGTTCATGATTCCCCTTACATATAGTGCATTCTTTTTATAATGAGAGGGAGAGAAGGAGGAAGAAAGGAAGGAAGATGAGAAGGATGGAGAGAGAGGAGAGGAGAGGGGAGAAAAGCAGGACAGATTAAGGGCTAGGCTGTGATGAAGACCCCCAGCTCTGGGCCAGACTGGAATAGAATCCCTGATCTGCGACTAATTCACTGAGGAACCTGGTCCCTGACTTAACCCCTCTAAGGTTCCAGATGCCCTCTGTGTAAAGTGGGAGAATAATAATATCTTAAAAGGGTTAGCAAGGGATGCAATGGGATGATACAGATGAAGTGCTTACACGATGCCTGGACTTTGTCTCCATAAACTCTCCATGAAGATTAGTGGTTACTAAGGATAACCAACTGACTGCAGGAAAGTCAGGGGAGGATTTGTCTCCTCTACCCCACAGCCTTCCACCTGGTCATTCTTCATGCTGTAAAGAGGTGGTGCCCAGAGCTGGCAGGCAGGGGCAAGAGTAAGTCCAGGGCCACTCAGAGCACACACAGCAGCCCCCCACCTTAGCACAGCCTGCCAGAGCTAGGCTGTCCATATGTGATGTTGGGATGCCTCCTGAGCTTTATGGGCCTTGGTTTTCTTCTCCATAAAATGTGTATGTGGTAGGGATGTGATCAAGGTGATTTGTTCATTGGCTGGACAAAGTCCTCTGGAGGCTACAGAGCTCTAAGCAAACAGAAGTGGGTTATGGCAGAGAGGGTGGCCATGTAGGGGTCTGACATCATTGGGAAGGTCACTGGCTATGTGACTCTGAATGGGCCAGGACCATCTCCAAGACTTTCTTCCCTCCTCTGAAAACGGGGGCTTTGTTATCTGTCTTGGGGAGACTCTGAGAGAAGTAAGTGGGATTCCATGTGTTTGGCGCACTAAAGGACACCAGGCCCCCAGCAGGGCTCAGTGACTTGCTCCCATTTCCTGCCTGGCCCCCCAGGAAAGACCATTCTCTCCTGTGGTGCATGGGGGCTTGCCAGGGATTTTTACAATTCTGGATTTGCTGTTGAGAAGAGCTAGAGTCTTTCTAGCATCGTTCTTCTTTACCCTAGAGAAACGGGTACAGGAGTCTAGGAAAAGGAGTACACTCCCTCCACCCTTTTTACTCACCTTCGATTCCTTTCCACACTGTCCTGGTACAGAGAACACAGGTGTCAGGGCTCCTCTGATGGAGAGACAACAAATGGATGTGGCCTCATTCCTAGGGCTGATATATTAGGGGCAGAGGGGGGTGGTTGGCTTGTCTCTGGTTATCTCCGGGGAAAGTTTGTAGTCAGCTCTAAGCAAGGCATCAGTCCTGGAGGAGGAGGTGGAAGGGTGGCTCCTTCCCCACATCTGGTCTCCCTCCCCACTGCTCTCTGGGGACGAAGTTACCTTTCTTTGAAGGTGCACTGACTTTCAGAACATGAGACTTGACAAGACCACAGGGTGGCCTGTCACCAGGCCTAAGTGAGAAGCAGGCGGAGGGGGCATCTCTGGCAGCTGCAGAAATAGCACCTTTCATCTCTGGGTGGGAAGGGCAGGCCTGCTGGGGGAGGTTGGGTGGCTCATTGAGCATGGGGGTGGGGGCTAGTGGGAGCCAGGTGGGTCTGCCTGGGAATCCTATCTCCTTCCTTCTGAGAGCAGGTGGGCTCAAGGCCCGGGTGTGATCTTATCAGAGGAAAATAGGACACGAACGGATGGCAGGTCGTGGGGCTCCCAGGGACAGCTCAGCCTTGCCCAGCTGCAGACAGGGATGCTGGGACCCACTGGCTTAGCCCAGCCAAGCAGCAAACCCTGGGGAGGGGGTTGGAGGGCTGGGAGTTGGGGGAGAGGTGGGGAGCTGCCGTTTATTCATCATTCGTCATGGACCTTTTATCACGGTGTCTGTGTCAAGGTGTTGTTAAAGCTTTGTCCTTAGAAAACATTGTTAAGTAGATCTAAACCCCATTTTATCAGCGGAGAAACCAAGGCTCTGAAAGGTTTGTAACTGGCCCAAGGTTGCCCAGCTAGTAAAGCGCAGAGTCAGAATTCAGATCCAGGGTTCCAGAGGTAGCAATCTTGTGTCAGATGCCAGACTTCTCTGGAAGACTGGTAGGACCTGTACCCTATGAAGCTGCCTAATTATCCTGGCCACCTGTCCCCAGGTCACACATGTGGCCTTCTGGGAGTCCCTCTGGAGCCATCTTCCCTCACTCTGCCCCTTGCCAGGTGTCTGACCACAGGCAGGTCACCGCCTGCCCCCAGTGCCTGCTTCCTACTTTGTAACAGGATCCAAAGCTGCTGCCCATTCATAAGGTTGTTGGGAAAAGTGCCCAGGGAAGGGTACTGGAAGTGCTTAGCAGGGTCCCCATTGCTCAGGGAACCTTCATTAACATGCACGTCCTTCCTCACTTCCATTTCAGGTTGGGCTCTCCAGGAAGCCAGCTCTGAAGTGATGGTTAGTAGGGAGGGGAAGAAGCAGAGAGAGTAGAGAGCAGGAATGCCCACAGAGCTGCCCATCCTTATTCTCCTGTGGACCAGTTATGGGGTGTGAGCCAGTCCAATGAGGCTGGAACCTTGGGTAACATGACTCTTTGCAGCCCAGACAATTCCTGTAGGGCCCCCAGCACTCCCAGAAGCTGGTACAATGGGAACTTCATGATAAAAGCACCTGGGTGGGGCATCCAGTGTCCATCACACCCTGTTGCCACACCCGTGTCCCCAGTCCTCTCCTGACCGGCCCTTGGCTCCCGCACTCTG
>NW_006798529.1:1737518-1741746 GCF_000442215.2 Lipotes vexillifer | reverse complement strand
CCCCCCCATCCCTGCTGACACACAGCTCAGCTCTTCCATCCTCCCCCAGGCTCACTGTGGATTCTGCCTCCAGGTTCCCACGTGGAAGTAGATGCTTCCTATGACTTCTGAGCCACTTTCCCGGCTGTTCCTCCCTCCACCCAGCGCAGGTCTGCCCGAGGTGCTTGAGCCCCCGGTTTTGCACCAGCACTCCTTCTCGGGCCCCACGTGTTCTCATCCCCTTGCCTTCCCATCAGCCCATGCACCTGCTGCCCTCCTGTCCTCCCAAGTGTCCCTGTTTAAACAGAGAATGCATTGGAAGGTGTGAGTAGAACTGCTCAGTTGTTTCACACTTGGCTTTGGGTCTAACAAAGACACATACACCAGCAGTGATTTCTTCTCCCTCTCTTCAGGGTGCTTTTTCTTCCAACCAAAGTCACCTCCTCCCATGCAGATGGCTTTGGAGAAAATGCGTATAATTGGGAAGAATGGGGCAGGAGCTAAGCAGAGACTCAGAAACTACCGTTACTTGAAATGGAGAGCATTTAGGGCATCACTTCCACAATGAGGCTGATGCTCAGGAGCACGATGCCTTGATGGCTCTGGAATAGTCCCAGCAGGGGGATAGGAGGGTTCTCTTGGGTAGAAAAACAAAGCTTGGGCCTCTTTCTTCCAGGAGCAGGCCTGCATTCAAGAGTTGCCTTGGAGAGGTCATTCTAGGTGCACAAGTTCTGTGTTGATCACTCTGCATGGGTTATGCATTTTGCTTGCCATTACTTTCCTGGTCTGGTCTGAGCAGGCTCAGCCTTTCTCTTGCTTCTGACTATGGCCTGTTGTGTCCTTGGCCCTCAGATCCCAGGACAGCAGCCTCCAGACCATCCTGCCTGTGCCCAGCCTTGGGTCCCTGTGGTGTGCGGTTGTTCTGCACAAGGTCTCTGTGGTGTGCGGTTGTTCTGCAGGGAATGGTACATGGGCAGCCAGGTGTCCCCTGTTCTAAGTGGCACCTGAGACTGGGTTTCATGAGCTCTCTTCGGCCTCCTTTCCTGATGCTCATCAAGACTTTGGGCCTTCACAAGCAGCTTCTCCCTCTCCAGGTCTATCACAGAGGGAGCAGAGTGGACTTGTAAATTCTGAGTGAATAGGACTTGGGAGAGAAGCAGAAGGAAATGGTTGAAATCCTCAAGTTTACCACGTGGACCTTCTGGCTTTATCTATGTGATGACTCCATCCTAACATTTTTCAACTGTGTTCTTATGCCTAATTACAAAATACCAACTGATTAACATTGAGCATCCACCCTCAATTCCACTCCAGGATGGAACTGTAGGGTAGGGTACCACTTAGATCTGCTAGTGTCCACAGAAATGAGTTTGATGTGCTAACAGCTCCTAACACAAATGAAAGACATCGATTATGCTAAGAAGCTATGAGGTGGAGTGAGATTAATCATGTCAGCTTAATTTCAACTTATTTCCTACGACTGTAGGACAATAACTACAGCCATGCACTTATATTTGTCTGTATGCCTGCCTTCTATGCAAAAATCTATAAAACTAACCCAACTGGCAAAGAAAGTTTTGTGCTAATAAGGTTGCTAGCAGAGCTTAGGACTAGGGTTTAAATAACTAACATTGAATGCAGAAAAGAAACATTTTAATTATTTAATAGGGCATGAAAAGGAATTCCAAAGTATTTCCGCAGAAGCAATCCCAATGGGTATAATTTTGGTCCCCAAATTTCATTCTTATTCTTTGAAGATGATGGACTGAACTTCTTATTTCATTGGATTAAAGGAATTGAAAATCTCAGGGGGAGTGGAAAGAAGATGTGCTAATTTAGAGACCAGCAGGGGAGGCTGTATCCCAGCAAAGGGAGGCATTTAGGGGGAGATGAGGTGTCCCAAAGAAGAGATGGAAGAATTGAGATGCAGAAAATACGTCTTGGGACAACCTTTGGGTCCTTATAAATAATCATGACAATTTGCATCTCAGTAGCATTTCATAATTTATGGTGTACTTTCCCACATTTCTTCCTCTTAGTTCCCCATCAGAACCTTCTCCAGACGTTGTTATTATTCCTGTCTTATAGACAAGGAAACCGAGACTCAAAATTTATGGGTTACCTAGTAGTAAGCTCAGATGCTACCCCACTGTGCTCCAAGGTGCATTCTGGCCCTGAGAGCCATCCTTTCCAGAAAGGCAGCCAGGAAACAGGGAAGCACCCTCCAGGGCTGCTCTTGGTACTTGTATTTTCAGTCTTAGCACATGGGTATGTTGCTGTGTTGTGGCAGACGTCTGCTCATTAATGCTGAGGATGCTGAGTAGATGAAGTAAGGAATCACATGCAAGCCGGGCATATGTGCCTTAATTCCTGGGCACTTCAGCATTTGGGTTTGGGTTGGTTTGGGGTCTGGCCTTGGTGAAGTTCTTGCCTGTGCTTCTGCAACCCAGACCCTTCGTTCAGCTGGCTTCCCCTATGTGACCAAATATCAGCATCCTCGGAAGCCACCGCAGAAAGATACTTTCTGCACCTCAGTGGATGAAGACCCACACCTTCCCCCATTGAAAAGTTTGGTGCATTGATACAAGGCTCATCTGAACTCTTTTGTGGTTTAGAATTTCGGAAGTAAAGTTTTCCCTTTTTGAGTGCATTCTATCTGCTGCTGGTCAAACAGAGCTTCAGGAGAGTTATTTTGTAAGTGACAAAGTCCATAAGGCATCAAGTAATTCTTCAAAATCGTCTTGGTAAGTTCATATAAAACCTGGAGTTGGAATGTATACTCCAGTTAATGAAGTTAAAGTGCCTGATAAAATGCACTTTTGCTTCTATCGAGTACGGAATGTTGGAATAACTTCTATGAGGTCTGTCCTTATTGGAAAACGAATGCCATGAGTTCTCCTCTGTACAGTGAAAAAGAGTAATCAGCGGGGTTAATCCAAAACATGTGTCCATCTCCATGCCACCATCACATCTTACTCTAGCTTGAGTAAATGCTGAGCCAATCAGGCTGGATTCTCCATTGAAGGTGGGGTTGAGTTTAGGAGAGAGAGACACAAATGTATTTACGCATATAAAAGAGATAGTTATTAGAGATGACTTAGTGGTTGGTTTTGTAATTTAGGTTTTAAAATCCCTTCACAGAGGCAATTTAACAATTCGCTAAGAAGAAGTTTGGAATTGGAAAATCAAATACACAAGAGGTCATAGGCTGGAAGATGTGAAGATTATGTTATTTTACTTGAAACGTTCTTTTAAAAATGTGTCTCCAAGTGAAAATTATTTTGTGCTCTGTATATATTTATATATGGGATCAAGGTGATCTCAGGGAATTTAGAAACATCTTTCACCTGGAGTCACAATCCATATTATTTCTAAAGTATGGAATCTCAAAAGGTAGATTCCCATGTTGCAATGTGTTGTGACAGTTTTCACTGAGAAATACAGTCCAGCCTGGCCTTTAGTAGATGTTCTCTTGTGTGTCTCTAACTCTTTGTGCCACTGATTGCTTATTATCATTCTGATGACTGTTTAGGATGAGGTTCTGCCACTGCTGAGTGACATTCAGGTTGGTGAACCACTAAATCCCTTCCAGGTTATTTAAAAAGAGGTTACAGTCTATATCCTGTAGATGACCAGCCAGGGCCTATCTCCACCTGGCCACTTTCTAGACTCATTTTTAATGACATCCCATGCTCTCTACCTCGCCCTGGAACCACACGGAGCTTCCTGGTGGCCCCTGTACATTTCATGTCTTTTCATATGTCTCTCCCTCTCTGTTCCCACTGCTCTACCCTTCCTTTGGCCCCAAATTCTTACCCCTCTCCTTGTGCTGAAGACCTAGTTTCCCAGTTGGAGTGAGTTCTCTCTGCCCCGTTGCCCATACTTCCCTTTGTCCTACTTGTTTTCTTGTCTCTGGTCTCCCTTGACTGTGAGCTTTATGAAGAGTGACTGACAAAGGTATTTCTTCCTTTGTTTTGCTTTCTTTGGTCAGGAGGAAACATGCAGATACGTTCTGCAAGTCCAAGGGCATAGCGTGAGATCACCGCAGGACTGTGGGCTGTGGGTGGGATGGCATGGAGGGCAGATTTCAGAGTCCATGCTGTGTTTCAGTGCATCTCATTCAATCCAAGATCTGAAGAGGCTCAAGACTGAAACCTTCAAATTCCTGGAAGATCCCAAGTGTCTTGAGTAAGCTTGGTGCCCAAGACTTGGCTAAAGTGGAAATCCAAGAATTCAACCTGGGAAAGAG
>NW_006798529.1:1734902-1737324 GCF_000442215.2 Lipotes vexillifer | reverse complement strand
TGGAAAAGAGTAATGGGGACAGGTGCAGAGTGAGGAGACTAATTTGGTCCATTTGGCCCAGTGATGGCTCTTAATTTGTGGCTTCCTCTACTCCAGAGTGTGCAAGCTTGGGCTCCCCGGTGTTATAAAGGTGTTCCATGTTTCCAGTAACTTGCTTCTGACCTTCTGTTTTCTTAAGATATAAGTTGATTTTTCATCTGCTCATTCATTCATTCATTCATATATTCAACATATATATGACAGGTAGGATGTCCAGGCTGCATGTGAGAAGACACACAGGGACTGCATCCTTACGGAGCTCACAGTCTGTGGTTGAGACTAACATGGCAACAGGTGGCCTGACAAGGGGCTGTCGGGGCACAGAGGAGGGCCTCCAACCCACCTTGGGAGGCTGTCACCTGGGAAGGCTTCCAGAAGAGATAAAGTTTAAGCTGAGTCTTAAAGAACAGGCAGGCAATGCTGTGGGAAATGGATGCTGCAGACACAACAGCATGCAGGTAGATGCATGGGAGTGAGGGGCCTAGAGATCTAGGAGTCTGCATGCAGCTCAGGCTACCTGGACTTTGGGCTGCCTTTGTAGCAGTGGGTGGGAGGCAAGGATGGAGGTGAGAGCAGAGACAGCAGGATGGGAGGCCAGGCTGAAAGGCCTGGGTTTTGACCTGAAGGTGGGGGAACCAGGAGAGGCATTGAAACAGGAACACGGATTCGATGTCTGTTTAGGAAGGATGCTTCAGGCAGCCACATTGTGCAGGGATAGCCACTCTCTGCAGAACGACAAAGAGCTCCACTCACGCTGAGATGCTTCACGATTGTCACTCGTGAGGTTGACTGCCTGCTGTGTTAATGTGCCCAATGAGCAGGCTCCGCAAACAGAGGGATCTGCACTTGCCCGAGGGCAAGATAGAAAGGAGGTTAGGAATTTCCAAGCAGAGCCCCAGACACAGAAACCACCAGCTTCCTGTGGGTATTTCTTAAGCAGAGGCTGGCTTTTGGGCTTGTCCGAGACAACTGTATGTTTGCTGAGTTTCAACATACGGGGAAGCTGTTCCCAGAAGGGCTTTGTCTCCACGTGCTGCCATTGATGCCAGCCAGCGGGGGCTGTGCAAATGCAGCATCACAGGTAGAGGACCCAGGGCTTCTGCTGAAAAGGAAGAACTTTCCTGTAGGTGGAGTGGTCAGGACAGAAAAGGCTGCCTTGTGAGGATGTGACTTCCACCCTCAGAGGTCTTCGAGGGGCCTCTGATGACAGAGGACTAACATACATGTGTGATGAATGGACACATGAGGGAAAAAGCATGTGGGCATTGACTCACAGAGGGGAACTGAGCTAACTTTTGGGAACTGTTTTAAAGTTAAAAAGCAATACTGACTGTAAAAATAAAAGGATAGAGAAATATAGTGAAAGTCTTATTTTTTCTACTTTTCTCCACTATAAACCATCCTGTACCCTGTTTCTACAGATATCAGCCTGAGCAACAGGCACATGGAAGGATGCTCAACATCACTAATTAGTAGAGAAATGCAAAGCAAAATACAACGAGGTATCACCTCACACCAGTTAGAATGGCCGTCATCAAAAAGTCTACAAATAATAAATGCTGGAGAGGGTGTGGAGAAAAGGGAACCTTCTACACAGTTGGTGGGAATACAAACTGGTGCAGCCACTATGCAGAACAGAATGGACGTTTCTTCAAAATAACTAAAAATAGAGCTACCATATGATCCAGCAATCCCACTCCTGGGCGTATATCTGGAGAAAACTCTAATTCAAAACGATACATGCACCCAATGTTCATAGCAGCACTATTTAAAATAGCCAAGACAAGGAAGCAACCTAAATGTCCATCAACAGAGGCATTGATAAAGAAAATGTGGTATATATACATAATGGAATATTAGTCATAAAAATGAATGAAATAATGCCATTTGCAGCAACATGGATGGACTATCATACTAAGTGAAGTAAGTCAGACAAAGAAAGGTGAATATCATGTTACAACTTATATATGGAATCTAAAAAAATAATAGAAATTAGCTTATTCACAAAACAGAAATAGACTCACAGACATAGAAAACAAACTTATGGATACCAAAGGGGGAAGGGAGGAGGAATAAATAAGGATTTAACAGATACACACTACTAAATATAAAATCAACAGCAAGGACCTACTGTATGGTACAGGGAATTATACTCAATATCTTGTAATAGCCAATGATGGAAAAGAATCTGAAAAATGATATATACGTAACTGAGTCACTTTGCTGTACACTTGAAACATTGTAAATTAACTATACTTCAGTTTAAAAATCTACATATAGGGCTTCCCTGGTGGCATAGGGGTTGAGAGTCCACCTGCCGCTGTAGCGGACACGGGTTCGTGCCCCGGTCCGGGAAGATCCCACATGTCGCGGAGCGGCTGGG
>NW_006798529.1:1701864-1734848 GCF_000442215.2 Lipotes vexillifer | reverse complement strand
AAAAAAAAAAAAAAAAAAAAAAAAAATCTACATATAAAAAATAACAATAATTGCATTATTATAGAGAAATATAGAATGAAAGTCTTACATTATTTTTTCTACCCTTTCCCAGTACACACAATTCTATACCTTGTTTCTATAGATATCAACCTGGGAAACAGTTTGATATCCAAATTGGCATATATTTAGTATGAACATATAAGTACATATTTATATGTCTTATGTTTATGGATATATATCCACATTTTAATGTAATATATAATGCATAGTTTGTGTTTTTATCAATATCTATTTATCTATTTATCCATTCATCCATCTATCTGTCATATCTATCTATCTATATCTCAAAGTTAACTTGGGTTTCTCACTTGTATACAATTTTAACTTACATTGCTTTTTTCACTTAATAATGTAACATGGACTTCTATGTCAGTGGCCACGAAACACACTTTTTAATGGCAGCAAAAAATTACATAGCTTAGATTGAATTAACCATTCCCCAACTTTCTAATTTTTGTTATTCTGCAAACATTGTTAAAACTATCACCCAAATGTATATTTTATGTTATGTAATTGTATGACAAGTTGCATATTCTTTTTATATGTACTTGTTCAAATGTATGAGCATTTTTAGAGTCCTAAAAATACACTTGCTGGGTCAAAAGTATGCATCTTTTTCATTGTTGTAAAAAAGCCAAATGGTTCTCCCAAAATGGTATCAGTTTTCACTCTAATCAACTTTGGTCAAAATGCCTGCTTTTCAACAGTTTTTCCGATTACATTTTTAAAAATGGTTTGCAATCAGAGCAATTGTGTCTCAATTTAAAAATTTTCATTCCTCTGATTAATCATAAGTCTGTACATCCTCTTATGGACTTATTGGCCATTGGTGTTTATTTTTCTTGGGGGAAACGTTAGAACTTTTGAACATTTTTTCTCTTCACTTGTCTGTCTCTTATTAACTCTATATGTGTATATAAAGGGTTCCTATAATTTACTAAGATATTAATGTGGCAAAATAGTCTATTGAGAAAATACCTCTTTTATTTTTCTCACCTATAGGTTCTCCATAAAGAAATGACAGGGATTTCCCCAAATCTCATCCCCACCCCCAAGCCCCTCCTTCCAACAGGCAGAACTCCAGCTTTTGCTTTTAGTGTCCAGGCTCTCCCTAATCCCAGGAGGATTGGGAGGGTTTTGTGTATTCCAGGCCCAGGGAGGAAACATGCCAGGTGGTGGGTGCCCTCCTTAAGCAGGTCTTTGATTTCTACGCCTGGGCCCACTGAGGCAATTAAGCTGGATTTGTCTGATGGGGCAGGGGATCAAAGTTTTGATGTTTTGAGAACTGAAGAAGAGAAAAGCTCAACCTGAGAAGAGGACAGAAAATTCCCCCAGGACAGGGGTTATAGGCATCTCCATGGTGGGAACCTGAGCTGGAGAGAAAGCAGCCCCTCTGACATGGGAAGACTAGGGAAGTGGGTTGGTGCAGGTGAGGCCTGAGCCCTTGCTTGCACAGCAGGAGGTAGGCAGCTGGAAGTCACCTGTCATTGGACTGGACGGTGCAGACTTGAGCCAGGACTGGGCTGCAGCAGCCATCTTGTCCCACTTCCCAGGACCATGTTCTTGTCTGGAAAAGTAGCATGGAGGGGATGCTCATGCTAGACTTCCCATCAGTGTTGGTGGATGAGCACTCCAGCTGTATTTGTTTTGAATTAGACACATGAGAAGGTGGCACTGGCAACACAACAGGGCGTGGTACAGATGAGAACAGACGGTGGAACCAGGCAGCCTGGACAGAGTTCTGGTTCCTCTGCTGACTTTTGTACAACCTTGGGCAAGTTACTTCTCTGGTCCTTCTCCCAGTTTCCTCATCTGCACAGTGGGAGCAGTAACAGTGTTTACCTCTGGGAGTTTTACTCAGTTAACTTTTGTCAAGCACATATCAAGCACTCTAAATATTGACATCATTATAAATCACGGTAAATATGTTTTCCATTTTTAAACTTTGTTTATGGTGAATTCTGTCATCTAGAAGGGTAGTAGTAGTACCACTACTAGTAGTAGAAGAGTCAGTGGTAGGTTAGCAGTAGCAGTAGTAGTAGAGTAGCATCAGTAATATAGTAGTAGTTGTATAGTAGCAGTGTGGTAATGGTATAGTAGTTGTAGTATTATTAGTACAGTAGCAGCAATAGTATATTAGTAGTCATAGTATAGTAATTGCAATAGTAGGAGTGTCCTGGTGTTAGTATAGTAGTGCTGGTATAGCAGCGGTAGTATAGTTGTTGTAGTATTAGTAATAATTGTAGTGGTAGTATAACAACAGTCATAGGTGTAGGAGTAGTCATAGTAGTAGGAGGAGGAGGAGTATAGTTGTAGCAGTAGCAAAGTAGCATAAGAGTATAGTAGTAGTAGCAGTAGAAGCAGTAGGAGTGGTAGTATTAGCAGTAGTAGTGGTAGTAGTAACAGCAATAGTAGTATAGTAGCAGCGGTAGTATAGTAGTAGCAGTACCTTAATTGCAGTGGTAGTGTAATAGTATTAGTATAACAGTAGTACTACTACTAGTAGTGGTGGTGTAGTAGTGGTGGTATAGTAGTTGTAGTAGTAGTAATGATAGCAGTGGTTGTATAACAGTGGTAGTGGTATAGGAGTAGTAACAGTAGTAGCAGTAGTAGTAGTATACTGGCTGCAGTAGCATAGTAGTAATAGTAGTAGTGGTAGTAGTTAGTAGTATAGTAGCAGTGGTAGTATAGCAGTACAGTAGTAGTAATAAGTACTAGTTGTTTTACTGGAGAAAATATGTCTTCTGGTTTTTAGGTTTTGTATCCTTCTTAGGAAGTCTCTCCCCACCTCAGTGAAACAGAATCAAGCATATTTTCCTCTACAATTCTACTTGTTTCTTTGACATTTAGATTTCTAACCCCGCTTACCCCTCCAATCCCATCTTTTAACACCTTCAGGCATCATATTGAGGCCAGGTGGCTCCTTCAGTTTCTGGAAAGCACCAAGTCTTTCCTGCCTTTGGCCTTTCACATGTCTCTTCCACCCTGCATTTCAGCTAAAAGACCCCTTCTGAGCAACCTGTTTAATTAAGCCCCCCACCACCTTCTCCTCTGTCACAGAAACATGTTGGTTTCCTTCCCAGCACTTCTCATAGTTGAAATGACATCTTATTACCTTCCCTGTTGTCCAGCTCCCAAATGGAAGAGCCATTGGTTCAGTGTCTGTGTCTACTTAAGGGCCCATCACCACTATGCACTTGATTGCCTAGCAAAGCCTCGGCACCCAGATGTTGAATAAATATTTCTAAAGTGAATGTCTGCACACCAGGAGCTGCAGGCTTCTCGGGATGAGGCTGCCCGTCTCCGGTGTGAGCTCAAGGAAAAGGTAGGCTGGGCCCACGCTTCCCTTTCCCGCCTGAAAACCAATGTTCCCTCACTTGGAAAAGTTTTGAGAGTAGAAAAAAGAAGTAGGTAAGATCTCACTGGCCCTTTCCTGCAGTTTGTAAGTATTTATTAGATTTTGAAAGTGCAGAGCAGTATAGGGAAGAAAAAACAGCCTGTAATCCCTCCATCCAGGTAACCTTTGTTAGATCTAAAAATAATAATACATGTGTATGGCTTTTTAAAAAATCAAAAGGTTTTTTTAAAAAATAAATCCATCTACAATTTATTTGGGGATAGATTATGAGGAAGGCATTTGATTACCTTTTTCTCCAAGTAGATAACCAAATATAACTTCATTCTTTTCAGAAGGCATATTTCCTCCATGGATTTGACATGTCCTCCTTTTCGTACATTTTATTCTTAGACACACTGGGGCCAATTCTTAACTCTTTCTCCTCTGATATTTCTCCATTCATCTCTTCCTGGGATAATATCATAGTTTAATTATTGTAGCTTTATAGCCCTGTTTATGCCATCTGTAGGGCAAGTTATCCGTCCCATTATTCTTAATTAATTTTTTCTTTGACTATTCCTGTACATTTTCTTTTCTGATGAATTTTAGTGCTGTCTTGCCAAGTTCCATAAAAGACTCCTTTGGGATTTTGATTGAGATTATATTACTTTTGTAGATTCAGTTGGAGATTCTTGACATCTTTACACCATTCCGTCTTTTCACCCAGGACATTGTGAGTCTCTATACATGTGTTCTTCTTTTTTAAACAATCGAGACTTCTCTCTAGGTTCCTACATAGAATTCTTGGATGTTTCACGTTAGTTTTATTCCTAGATTTTTTAAATGTAGTTTTAAATAATTTAAAAGGAACTTTTTTATGTTACAATATTTTCCAATGTTTAGTAACATCAATTTAATAATTTCTAACCATATACTTTCTGTGATACTATGACTCCATGACTGGGTTAATAGTGATACTAATGATAAATAATAATAGCAACCCATCACTAAATGTCTAGTATGTGCCATGGACCATGCTAGATATTTTCCATATATCTGTATCTTGTTTAATTATCACAAAAAATCCTACAAAGCTGACATACTATCCTTCCCTGTCTAATAGATGCAGGAAGCTGAGACATCTATCTGGGCTCACAGAGCCAGTGGTGGCTGGTGTACAACACACATAGATCTTCCTGAGGCTGGACACAGCCTTGCCCCACTTGTCTGTGCTCTCCAGGTGAGAACTGTCATTAAAAGCAGATGTTTTATTAGAACTTATACAAAGATTATCAGCAATTTTACTCCCTGATTTTCAGAAATGACCAGAATTGGAATGGATCTTACAGTGTGTTAAGTCCAACCTCACTGCCTAGAGCTTGCATCCCCTCAGGAGCATCTGTCATAGAAGATGCAGCTACTGCACACATACCTTGAATAATAGGAAGATCAACGCTTCCCATGGCAGAGCCTGAAGAATTTTTGGATCCCTCTGACTGTCAGAGCATCCCTCCTTGGGTTGAGTGAAACCTCTTTCTGATATTCCTTCCTTGTCATGGGTCCTACTCCTCCCTGTACTTACTCCTTAGAGCTGGCCTTCCCTTAGATCCCATTGTCCAGTGGAGTCTTTCTCCAGAAACTTTAAGCTAAATGAAGACAGACTGTTTGTGTTGTGTCTTCCACTGAGTCCCCAGTTCCATGCTTCATACTTCACATGGAGAAAGTTCTCAGTAGATATCTGGTGAATGAGCTGATGAGTTGCCTTCACTGACTTATCCAGAACAAGTCTATTCCCACTTCCTCATGGTGTTTTCCTATTATCTTAGGATAATTTCTTTTTTGGCTCCTGTGTGCTGGCTGAACAGCCCCAGTTCAATCAATGATTCTTCTAAGGCAGAGACTAGAGAATACCCTTCCCCTGGCCATGTTCCTCTGGGCAGGGTCCAGTTTGCCCATGTCCCTATTAGGATATGGTGTCCTAGATCACCCCATTTCTCCAGCTACCATCAGAGAGGACCAAGGAGTGCAGTACCTAAAACTTCCATCACGTTCTGTCCCATAGTTCTCCAACCATCACATTTTTCACCTTTCTCCACTACAACCTCTGACCCCAATGTAGTATTTATTTTACTTCATTCCAGTGGATGCTGCAGATATCAGTAACCTTGTCCAATTGGGGCTAAGGCTGGTGACTTCCTTTCTCAAGCACAAAGAGTCTGTGTGAATGGTAATTAGACAATCTGTTGGTCCATTTCATGCATGTTCCAAAGATACATATTCTTTGAGATAGCTGTCTGGTCATTTTTCCACCCAGAAATATCACAGCAGAGCCTTAATATTCTATAAAATAATAACACTAAGGATGAAGGAGAGAGCTACACCTCCTGGTTCTTGCTCTCCCTGGATTGTGAGCGCTGATTAGAGCTGTGGAGGCCGCTGTGTGTGTGTGTGTTTGTGGGGGTGGGGGTGGGAGGGCTGGTCTCAGAGACACAACAACAATGTGAGGTCAGCAGAAGAGGGCAGGGTTGGGTGGAGAGGAACCCTAGTGCCCCTGTCTTCATTTGGCTCGGAACCCCCAGGACAAAGGCAACATTATGCCCGGGTCAGGCTACTGTGGATGAAAGGCCCTGCCTTGTACAGCAGGATCCAGGCACCGAGTGGGGTGGGGATGTAGGGTAACAGAGGACAGAGGCTGGGCGGACACCGTGAGTGGAGGCTGGACTCCCACAACTGGGGACAGAGAAAGGAGAGGGAGGCCACACAGAGGCAAAGGGTCCCAGAGGAGAGTCAGGGAGGAAAGGAAATGAAGCAAAAGGAGAGGGGAGGGAAAAGGCAGAGAGAGCACCAGGCTGGACGGAGGTGGAGTGAACGAAGGGAGATGAGCCAGCAGGACTTGGCAAAGGAGGGAGAATGGGATGAAGACATCGGACGACGGTGGGGAGACGTGGCTGCTCTCTCCTGGCGACAGTGTCACCGTCCATCAGCCCCGTTTCACAGCCCCTGGCCACCGCATTTGGTGCTGGTATGGGGGTGGGATAAGGGATCCTGGATTCAGGCCCCGGGGCTTAGCGGGAAGACCAGCCTGCCCTCTTCTCACCCACCGTGGGCAGGGATGGATGCATGGGCTGCCTTCTGAGGGCTGGGAGAGGCAAGGGATCAAGGCCATCTGTGGGCGAAATGGAAACAGCGATCTGTCTGAGGTCTGCATGGCTGGCCCAGTCCGTGATGTTAACTGTAGTTTAATAGAAGACGCAAGAGAGGAGCAGCGTGTTACAGGCACTGAGCAGATTGCTTGGGGTCCTGGAGGAGCGACCTGCTCTTCCCAGCTCCATGGGCGAGCTGTGCACGCATGTGCCCATGTGCACCAGCACACCCGGCACTTGACCACTTGCCGCCAGAGCAAGAGAAACTCCAGTGGACAGCCCTGAACTCGAGTGTGCAGGAGGGGCTGGCTGCAGCCTTCAACGTGAATTTTGGACAGGGCTGTGTGGGGGTGTAGGGAGGTGACAAGGTCCCAGTTAAGCAGGAGTAGAGTTAAGCCAAGGGAGGACCATGTGCTTCTCTGTGCTGTCACAGAGGGATCCAGGATCCTGGGAAGCACACAGGGTGAAAGTCCTGTCCAGTCTGGGACGCGGGTGGGTGACACTTGGACTCATTGTTTGTGCTGCTTTTCCAAAGGTTCTTGCCTTTGACGCACTGGTGCCCAGATGACCTGCTGGTGGGCTTCCATTCCTCATGGCAGGCATCCCTGCCACTCATACAACAGTAACTGGAAGCTGTGTTAGGCACTGGGCACCTAGGAGGGGTCTGGAACCCCCTCAGAGGTTTACATGTGGCATCTCTGATGCCCTGTGGTTAGTATTAGCCTCTCCATCTAAGAAATGAGGGAATAATGCCTTCAGTTGATTCAGAAAGTAAAAACTGCCCACTGATTACATGATTGAAATGGGCAAGATCCTGTGAGCCCACATCAGTGTACCAGGTCAGTGACCTTGACCCATACATTTACTCATCACGAGCCCCAGTTTCATCCTTTCAGTGAAGGCCATATTCTCTGTATTACAGACCCTCTCACCTTGATCAAATGAGATAATGTGGGAAAGCACAGACACACTTGCCTACCTGGAGGGAGGGGTCCAAATTTGCCAGCTGTCTTCCAGCCGCCCCCAGCCTCTCCTCCATGTCCTTTCTCTAATACAGGAGTTTCCTACATGGCACTGAGTTTTAATTATTGGTAAAACTTCAGATGGTCTATTTGAGGACATCTTGTATGTGAGAAGCTGTGGATTCCAGTCCTGGTTGGGTTATTTGGTGCCATGTGGTCCTGGGCCACACATCACGCCTCTCTCTATCTCTTTCCTCATCTGTTCCTAACCCTGCCTGCCCTAAAGTGTTATTTTCATATTTAGTTCTGGACATGAATGTGATCACAGAGCAAGAAACAACTGGGAGGCAGACCCAAACCTCTGGAGAGCTGGCACATCACGGGTTCCTGGTGTTTGCTGAGAAGAGGGTAAAAGGCTCCAAGGCAGATGAACCATGCAGAGTTTCTTGGACAATAAGACACTCCTCTCCCTCTCTCTGTCTTTCTCTTTGGGCCTGGTGTGTTTATCACATTTCCAACTTAACCCAGGAAGATTGACCAAGGTTAATGAGAGCAGCTGATGGAGGTTCCCCACCACTGGAATCTGGATATTGACGACAGCTAACTTCAGAGGCAGCAGTAAACAAAGTCCTGACAAGTCCTCTGTTGTTCTTTGGACTCAGAGCCAGAAACCCACTCAACTCCAGTGTCTGAAGATGCTGGAGCAAGAAACAGCGAGGCTCTGAAAACCAGCGCATAAAATCAGGCTCTGCTCTCACTGTTTTCCCCGCTTATTTAACCATGTCAGCTCTCGGGCAACTGGAAAACATGAAAAGGCCTCAGGATGCCTCTTGGAATATGTTCTCCATTAGCCCACAGCTGGTAGCAGTTACAGCAAAATTAGAAAACATTGAAGTGGAATTGTCATCTTTCTTTAAAAAGTTAAAACTCTTCGAATTCCAAAGTTGTGAGCACTTGGGATGACTGGGGCGGTAGGAAGGGGAGAAACCATGACCTTAACCTTTCAATCATGCTGTGCTCATGGTTGGGATGATTCCCACCCAAAGATAGATGTGCTTTCTAGAACCCTGACTCCATCTCAGCCTTGCCCAAGCAGAGATTAAATAGGGAAGACGCTCTGGGACCACTGAAGTTCACCCAAATCATTTTCACTGAAAAAACGTAATATTCCTTCATCCTTCTAATTTATTTATTTTTATTAAAATTTTTGTTGAGAGAATTTCAGATAAATAAACAGTTGTGAGAAATAATGCAGAGGGACCAGTGTAGACTTCACCCAGTTTCTCCTCATGGCAACATTTTGCAAAACTATCATATAATATCACAAGTAGAATACCACTGTCATAGATACAATCCACCAATCTTTCTCAGATTTCCCCAGTTTGACTTGGACTCATTCTTGTGTGTATTTAGTTCTATACAATTGTATCTCACATGTAGATCCCTGTATCCACCACCACAGTCAAGAGACTGAAGAGTTCCATCACCACGAGGAGACCTCACGTTGATCTTTTGTAACAACATCCACCTCCCTTCTGCTGCCATCAGCCCCATCACTAAATCCTGGTCATCACTAATTGGTTTTCCATCTCAATAATTTTGTGATTTCAAAGATGTATAAATGTATAAATAAATGTATGTATAAATAAAACCATACAGTATATAATCTTTTGGGCTTTGGCTTTTGCACTCATCGTTATTCCATTGAGAATTGTCTAAGTTGTTATATGTGTCAATAGTTGGTTTCTCTTTATCTCTGAGTAGCATTCCATGGTGTGAGTGTATCAGTGTGTTTGACTAATCACCTGTTGAAGGATATCTGGGTTGTTTCCAGTTTTTGGCTATTATGAATAAAGCTGCCATGAATATCCATGTCCAGGTTTTTTGTATGAACATATGTTTTGAGTCCTAATTTATTTTTGCATAAAGGTTTGGGATTGTGCTGAGTGGGGAGAGATTAAAGTCGGGGACCTGGGTTTAAGGGCAAGCTCTTGTTGACTGAGTAGTCAAAGGCAAGCTTGAAAAATCAGGCTAGCCATCCTCCCTTTGATATTGTTTGGTGGATGAAATTAAAAATTGTGTATCAAAATGTTCTCACTTAGACATGCTATAGAAATGTATACAGTATTAGCCTCATTACTGAATTTCTAAATAACCCAGTGTAATTTGCTTTTGACCATAGAGAAAGAAAGGTCAATAAAATATATTATTACAAAAAAGTCCCACACGCATCTATGGGGACCAGTGGAGAGTGTCTAAATAAGCGAAGATATTTTTATCCAGATAACAATGCACGTAGATATAACTGTTTCTGGAAAGCAGTCTAAGGCTACATGCTTGTCTTCTCCAAGCCTGAGTATCTTCACATGTAAAATGACAGGATGATATTGCTTTCTCAAAGGCTGTTATGTGGATTAAATGAGGTAATAAGAATTAACCAACAGCCTTGTGGCAGCTGACATACAGCGAGGTCTTAATAAATATTTTTAAAGTATATATTAAGAGCCTTAAAAATATGTATTTCTTTTTGCCTCTAGTAACTATAAGTAAGTAACTGTAACTAAATCTGCCCTCAGTAAATTATACAAAGTTAAGAGAGTCTCATTTTTAATAATTTAAATGCCCATTCATATGTTGGATTATGCAAAAGCATTAATGAAAAAAAGTGAAATGTAAAAATGATTGTTGATATGTTGGATATTTCTCAGCACTCTATGTTAGGTGGAAAAGTAAGGATCCACATTTACCTGCAGCATGGTATTATCTATGTGCCACAACAGCATTCAAAGGAGAGAAAAATATCAAAAAGCCAGCAATAGTAATATCTGGATGTCAGAGTAGTCTTATATCTACAGTCCTCCGACTTTACACATTTTCTACAATAGCAGGTGTTAATTTGGCAATCAGAAGAAAAATTTACTTAAAATATCCTACAGCAAAATCTATTTTTGGAGGCATGGAATAGTATCATAGGAGATGGGGGAGAGTGAGGGGTTACTTTTCAGGAATCTAGCAAAGGGGTTTAAAACGCCCCTTCAGATGGAGGTCAACGACTGCTGGAATGTCTGAAGGGCCCCTGGAGCATGAACAAGGGGATCCAGGACACATGGTTTTTACTCTCTGTGGACTCAGGGACAGGAAACAATCTCCCTTCTTCAATCTCGTCCCATGACTGATGGTGATAATAATCCTCAATCTGCAGGTTACAGTAAGACTAAATGTAAAGAGATGAATGCAGTGCTCAGCACATAAGTGTGCATTGTGTAAGTGGTGTTTATTATAGGCAAACTGAAAGAAAATTGAGTGAATCATCCAATAATCAGAACCACGTACACAGAATTAAGATCTGAGAGAGGGAGGCAGAGAAAGGGCCAACTATTGCCAGGACCCCTGAGGACAGAGGGAGAAGACAATTCTGATGAAGGAGGAAGCAAAGGCCCTTTGTTTCTAGCTGCTGGGCAGAGCTGGACCTTCTCCATGAAGCCTTCCCCCAAGGCTCCATGAAGTTTTATTCCCTCCTCACTTCCTAGATGTATGGCTCTGCTTCCTCATTTGTGGCTCGTGGGGGAATTTGCCATGTTCTGTCGTAGTCCCTAGATTTGTGCAGGCAATACCTCCTCATGTCCTCATGTTGGGGGCTCCAGGGTCAGGCAGACTGGATTGAATGCCCACTCCACTGCTTAGTAGCAGTGTAGCTTTGGGCATGCTTCCTTATTTGGAGGATAAATCAGAAGCAACTTAAATAGTTTGTGGTGAAGATGAAATAAATTTAATCCACAGAAAGTGCCTGGCATATTATGGTAAGTGCTCAATAAACACAATCCATTATTGTCATTATTATCAACAGAGCCAGTTATGTCTTATTGATCTTTGGGTCTATGTTTCTGAAACATCTACCAGGTGCAATCACTGTTCTAAGCACAAGGAATAAATTGATGACAAAAGAAGGAATACTCCTGCCCCAATGGCCTCACATTTCCCACAGATGCACAAGCAAACAAATGATACCATCTTAGTTGGTGATAAATGACAAGAAGGAGTGAAGCACGGTAAGGTGATTGGGAGAAGATGGCTCTCTAGGACCCTGACGGGTGAATGTTACATGACGTAAGATATCTATATCATATTACTTTTCTAAAACCCAAGAAATCCTGAATTCTAAACACCCAGGGGTTTCAAGTAAGGAATCTTTGGAGCTGTGAAGGGTCTTGTAGGTACCAGGAATTTCTTTAGCTGCTTTTACATGCAACGTTTCATTGGGTGCTCAATTCTTGACACCAGTGAGTGTTGTGTTAGAGATATCAGTAAGAAAGCAGAGGTTCAGAGCATTTAAATATCCTGCCCAAGGTCACTTAGCTATTGAATCACTGAGTCAGGGTCTGTGTCCCTATCTAGGACTCTTCTCTCCCCACACCTTCTTTCCACACTGGATTATGTGATTTCAGAACCATCTCTTACAGAACCTGAGTGTGCATGCCATGGTTCTCCTTTGTCTTATTTCGACTGCCAGCCTGGACAGAAATAGGAGTTGCTAATGGGTCGCTTAAGACACTCAAACTCAAACAGAGCAGCTTTTATTATTTCCCATGGACAAAAGGAATTATTATTAAATATAATTACCAGTATTAAATAATTCAGTATTAAATATAATTCAGTATTAAATATAATTACCTTGCATGGGGTTAATAAATGACATTTCTATCCTGTGTGCACTTGTGGTAGCCAGAGGCCCAGCTGTGGCCCCTCAGGTCACCTAATCCCCCTTTTCTTTTATCCACAGAGCCTGAGCAGAGGGAGTCCAGGGTTCTCAATTACCTTTCTTCCCCTTTCACTCCGAGTATATTCTCCGACCGATGTGGCTTTCTCTTTTTCTCGTGTTCCTTGCCTCTCTCCTCCCCACACCCCCTCCACCTCCATGCCAGCCCATGGCCTTTCTGTACTTGAACATCCTAAATGGTCTTAAGTGCAAAACTGCGGTCCTTGTGGTTACTCCTTACTTGAACTCAGAAGGACTTATCCTTGACTTAGTTGCCTCAGCCCGCAAAGCTGGGGGCAGGATAGAATTTTTCAAAATCCTGTTATTATACTCATACCAACAGGGCCCTGGAAAGCTGACTAGGTCCTCTGCATAAGCTTCTCTTTGATCCGCACAGCAGTTTCTGGATTGGGGCCCAGAAGTCGCCACCTACCACACACTGTAGAGAATGGGTAAAAGCTTCTGAATATCCTTATGTCTGTGGTTCTTCCTCATCTATTACATGTAAGGTCATAATAACCATCCTGCATGATCCCATCGATCAGGCAGCAAATACGCCCCTGAAATCTCAGTGAGGGCAGGGGCCAGGCTGGTCCTGCTCACCTGGGCATCCCAGTGCGTGGAACCCAGCAGGCACATTGTAGAGGCTCAGTGTGTGCAGTGAATGACTAGCATATGTGACTTTGTCAGTGCAGTCTAGAACACTGGGTATGTTATGGATGTTAGTGTCCATCCCCCTTTGGTGACATTGAAGACCAAGTATCAGACCAGAAATTAGGAGACCTGGAATCTCCTTCTGATTTAGGCTGATCCATGTTCTGTTGAATGGGAAGGTTTACCCCCACGACTTGGCCTTAGATGTCTAAGGAGTAAATAAAGATATTAGATATGGGATCTCCAAAGCCCTTTCCTCTGAGACATACCAATATATAATGAAGTTATTTGTGTCATCAAATGAGTTCATTGGAGACAAGGGACCTCAGCCTCACTTTTCACCACTGAAGAAAGCAGTAATCCTTTAATCTTCGGTTTTCCAGAGAGAATTAATTAGGGTTCCATCTGGGTATGCTGAAAGGAAGTACAGTTGGTTCCTCTTCCAACATATAACTAGAATCTTGCCACTCCCCACCGTGTCCCTGTTAAATCCCTATTCCTGGAGCCATCTTATCTCACTGGAATGCTGCATTGGATTCTAACCAGCCTTCCACCTTAATCTTGACACTCTCCAGTCCCTTCTCACAGCCCCCGAAGATATCCTCGAACATCCAAATCGTGTCACAATATCCCCCTGCTTTCAACCTCTTGATGCTTTCCCAAGTCAAGTCAAATACACTCTAGGTTCCTTCCTTGGCCTTGGATTCTGTACTTATTCTGGCCCCAGCCTTTCGCTGAAATTTTCTCCTCTCTCTGCTTTATTTTTAGAGTCCAACCACATTGACCTTCTCTCTGTAATATACCAAGCTTGCTGATCTTTTTTGGGCTTTTTGGTTAAAATAATCTTGCCATAAAAATTCTTATGGGAAGGCAGAGGCTTCAGAAGGACAGGCATTTGGGGCTGTGGTTCTTCTCCACCTGGGAACAAACTTTGACCAGAACAGTAAGCAGAACAATGCTTGTAGAACATCTGATGGTTCAGAAAATGCTTCCGTTACATTGTCTAATTCACAGTAAATTCTTCATCAGAGTATAATTTTTAGCTCTATTATACAGATGAGAAAACTGAGGTTGGAGAACTTTAAGTGAGGTTAAGCAAAGTGATCATTAGGTCTGCCCGCAAGTGTAACTTCCTAAGCTGACGAGCATTGCTGATTCTCAGTATAATATCAGCCGAAGGTTTGCAGGCCCCCATGGTATCTCCTTGCCTGCATCTGCACTTTGAATTTGCTCAGTAAGCCCAGGCAAAGAGGCAGTGCCAACTCTCCTCTGGAGGTACATGCATGTGAGCAAACCCTCTCCTACCGAGTGAAGGTTCTCTTAGTGATGGGATGGGGCATTTACCCCTGGTGGATGTTCTGGGCAGCCATCAGCAGAGCTTCTGGGGGCCTTGTTTGAGGGTAAGCTGTTATTGCCTTATGAAACCTGAATATTTAGTTAGAATTTTCCATAAATTGGGCAAAAACAAACTATGACTCATTTGGCTTGATGAAGGGTAAAAAGCTCAGTTCTCGAGTCTGGAAGACCAGTGTTTGGGTCTGGGATGTGTCTTTCAAAACACATGCATTGGGCAAATTAATTGGCTTCCTTTGAGCCTTGAGTTCCTCATCTTTAAAGCAATAGAAATAATAGTGCTTTTCTTGTTGAGATGTTATGGGGATTACATGAAGTAATGTCTATAAAGCCCTCAGCAAGTCATTTTGTGCACTGTAAATGTTGAGAAGAAGTGAATTAGTTTATTATGCCTGTTCTTCCGTCTCTGCAAACATGTGTTAGACAACAAGGACATCCCTCAAGTCTGTGCTGGCAAAAGCCACAAAGGCAGGTGGTGCAATGTAGCCCTTATGAGCCTGGACTGTAGCTCCAGATGTGCCTGGGTGAGCATTCGTGTGCGTGTGTGCGACGTCACCCTGGTATTCTTGCTATGATGATTTTATGAGACCATGCACGTGAGCACAGGGCCAAACATACAGTAAGAGCTTAATCAATGTTCACCATGACCACGATGGAAAATGATCGAATCTCTGCTGTGGAAGAACCATTCCTAAGTGTGGGCAAGAGATGTGTAGAATGCAAACAACACAAACATACACAAAACAAACCATAGAAACTCTGCCATGGTCTTAAAATACTAAAATGAACATCTGGGCAAAGAGCATGGGAAGAGAAAGGATTACTAGACAAGGAGGGAAGGCTTCGGGGGGAATGTGATAAATAAATGACCTGGCAGAATGAGTCTGATTTTCCATGAAAAGAAGAGGAGAGGAAGAGTTGGGAATGTGATTTCAGGCAGAGTTTGTCAGGAGTCAAGTCAGGTGTCTGGAGGGCTTGTGGCATGCTCACATGGGGTTTGTGAGAGCCCAAAGAAGGGTGCCTGGGGCACAGGAGGTGGGGAGAAAGAAGAGGGCTACTTGCTCAGGGACGCTGAGTTCCTCATCCTTGGAGGCTGGAGTTCCCAGAGGGACCTTAAGTCAGGGAACAACATAATTGAGGAATGCCTGGATAGTTCGTTGTTTAGTCTGAGGCATTGGCTCATTCACCCACTCATTCATACAAAAGACTTTTGTAAATAACAGTATAAGGTCATTTTCATGCAGGAAGGTGTTGTTCCAGACCTCTGTATTCACAGGGATAAAAGACAAAAATTATATTATTTAGAGGCAGAAAAGTACCAAGTAATTGACAAGAGAGACAAAGTTCAACAATTTCAGGGAGGGAGAGATGACTTCAACTGAAAGATGGTGGAAGACTTTGAAAGGAGGCTGCATTTCAGCAAAAGGGAGGAGTAGGAAAGTAATTATAATAGAGATGTGAATTCTGGGGGAAGAAACCTGTGGGAGCAAAGACCCAAAAACACAGAAAATGATATCTACACAGGGAAGAGAAAGCAGAAAGGGAGGTTGTGGGGAGTAAGATTAGAAAGCAAGCCTGTATCTGGATCTTAGGAGACCCCAGAGAGCCAGGCAAAGGCATTTCTGCTTTTTCCTGGAGAACTGATACAAAACAGAGAAACATTAGCATACAAGGATGCTTGGCCACAAAAAGACTCATCCCAATCACCATTTTAACCTAGTCCTTCACATTTTTAAATTTTCTGATTCTCTTTCTCAACTTCTAATCCAAAGCCCCACTGGAGAAGCTACTGTTTTCAATTTGTATTATTTTTTTTTTTCACATTTTAATCCTCTTAGATCCCATTTCTGCTAGGTTAATGAACCCACTAATCAGGTAAGCAGTGAGCAGCAGCCAGCCCAATTATGAAGACTGAGACAGACAAAGATGGGTCAGGGCATCAGGGGGGTTCATGCTGCCATGGAAACCACCCTGGGGCCCACAGGTTCTCATCAGAGAAACAGTGAGACACCCCCTGAGGGTGGCAGGCGGGGGTTGCTCATTGCCTGGTGGGAGTCCCTCTGTCCCTTCACCTGGCTTGGTTTCCTTGTCATCCCTGCCACTTCACAGGTGGCAGCATGACAAAGTCCCACTTGTTCTTCAAGGCTCTACTCAAATGTAGCCACCTCTGGAGCTTTTGGAAGGAGGGGCAGTCTGAGTTGAAAAATACTGACTCTTAAGTCAATGAGGTTGAGTCCCATCTTTGCCACTTGCAGCCTCTGTGACTTGCAGGGGGAGTGAAACATGAGTCTCAGTTTCCTGTTTTTTCATCAACCTCATTGTGTTGCTGTGAAGATTAAAGAGTGAAAATGCCTAGCATAATTTTGGTCATGTGTGAAATACTCAATATATATTTGAGGTCTAAACACCTTCCATAATCCTCAACGATGTCAATAACTCTTCCCTCTGTGTTCTCCTAGCATCCTTTCTCTTTCGGGTGTCTTATCACACTGTGCTATAATGGCTTCTCCATATCTGTCTCACCCACTGAACTGTCAGCTCCTTGATGACAGAGTTTATGTCTCCTTCATCATTGTAACCCTTGGGCTTCATTAAATAATTACTGAGTTACTAGATAAATGAATAAATAATAAACAACAGTCTAGTAGCTTGAGAGATTTTTAAGGGATTAGAAGAGATTCTGGCATATACGGGGTGCTAAGTAAACTTTTGTTGAATTAATAAATGACTGAAGTGATTAATCAGCAGGTAGGAGAGATGATTAGGTTGAAGGTGTAAATCAAGCTCATGTTCTGGGAGAATTATCCAAGGAGGTGAGAATAAGCATGGAGTAGAATTTAAGGATTTAAGCTCAATTAAGTTGAAAAAAAGAGGAACCAAAAGAGGAAATCATTTTCCTTAGTAGTAAGCACATCTCTTCCATCTCTTGCTGTGATGCCACATGCTATGCTATCTGTTCTATGCATGGGCAGGGGCTCCCCCCCCACTCCATACTGTCAGGTATTGTCATCCCAGCTCAAATCCTTTGTTCAGATCTCACCCAGCACTTCAGCTCCAGCTTCTCTCCCCCTCCTTGGAACTCTCCTTTAGTCACATTATAAATTAGGTTTCACTGAGTCAGCTTTTTCCACATAGGTAATATGCCATGGTTCACTCACTGTGTTGATATTATGTGGAAATAGCCGCTCATTTTAAGGCTTAAGTGCAGCCTTATAGCTAACCAATCCATGTCATAAAAAGTTGGTGATTCTGTAATTGATAGTGCTTTCCTTGCCATTTGTAGGCAACAGCACACATATCCAGGTGTCTTGCTGTAGATTCAGGTTTCCTGGTTCAGAGGTATACTTCCTTTGATGTGGAAGTCAGATAACTCTGAAGTGAAGGCTACTCTCTTTTCTATCATCTTTCACTACAGTAACGAATTTAATTTAGAGTTCTAGATGCCATAGTCATAGCAAGACTCGAGCAAATGTACCACTGTCCGTGGTGCTGAAACACATGGTTCTTTCTCCTACCTCTGGGACACTGGGGGAGTCCTGCCAAATTTCTTCCAGAAGAGCCTTCTATTAGTCTATTCTATTATCATAGCATTTCATTTTCTAATAAATTTAAAAATCTTGAAATTATTTACTTTCACTAAATAGTACCTTATACAATATATATGTGTATGTATGTATGTATGTATGTATGTATATGCATAATATTGTAAGTTACAGCATATTCACATTGTATATGCTAAGTTTCTATTTGGTGAGAGTAAATTATTTGTATATATATACATTAATAAAGTTTATATATATATAACTTTTTATGTATATAAAGTTTATATATATATATTTCCAAAAATAACTTTCGGTCTGTCTCTTGGAAGTTAGGGCATGTGGGGTATATCCACCCACCATGATCTCCCAATGTTTGTTTCTGTAGGCACTACTGTTTGTGAGGTTCTGGTTTGGTGGAGTTATATTGGGATCTAGAGAAAGGAACCCAATATTGGCTCTTGAGATTTCACTCCTTCATGATTTCTTAAGGGAACAGAAAACAAGTTTAGTGGCAGGGGTCAGTCTTAGAATGTCCATATCTCATAGCTTAGCACACAGGTAAGTATTCAATTCAACAAAGATTTATTGAGCACCACTTTTTGCTGTGTATTTTAAGGTAAACATTTTAGAGTCCCTTTTTCTAAGCTAATAGAACTGTTGAAAAGTATATGCAAAGCAATAAGTTTAGCTGGTATGATATATGAGTAATAGAAATATATATGAGGCATAGATAAAATACAGAGGTGAAAGTAATGAGCAAGAAGCCTCCACAGAAAGTGTTTTGAAAGAAGATCAGCTGTGTTTTGAGACATAGCGGAGCAGGCCTTCATGGATAAAGTAGTAACACTTAAAAATACAAGGAGGCAGATAGTAACTCCAGCAGAAGCCCTGGACAGGAGCAGAGGGAAGATACAGATACACGTTTCCCTGAATCACATAGCTGTGGGCCCAAATGGTACAGCAGGTATTAGAGAAGATAAAGGTTACATCAAGGTAAAACCCATCATTGGTGGAATTATCAGCCCTTTGTAGGTGCTCAGTGTTCATAGGGTGAACTGATATACAATTTATGATCTGTGATTCCTTCAGTCTTGTGAATCAAGTATGGTATTGATAGGAGGTGAGAATTCTGAACTTACTCCCAACTTATGACGCTTCCAAGTAAATCCTACAATTAAAACTCAGAACTTTAACTTCCAAAACTATATTATTTTATGGTTAAAATGTCAAGAATACATGCTATTTTGAGATAAAATACAATATCTTCCTTACACAATTCATGATGAAAATATTGGGTTATAAAAACTAACCAGGGCTTCCCTGGTGGCACAGTGGTTGGGAGTCCGCCTGCTGATGCAGGGGGCGTGGGTTCGTGCCCCGGTCCGGGAGGATCCCACGTGCCGTGGAGCGGCTGGGCCCGTGAGCCATGGCTGCTGGGCCTGTGCGTCCAGGGCCTGTGCTCCGCAAGGGGAGAGGCCACAACGGTGAGAGGCCCGCATACCACAAAACAAACAAACAAACAAAAAAAACTAACCATATAGAGCATTGTGGGGATTATAAAATATTCCCATCCTTTTTTTTTTAAAGAAGCTTCACTTCACCTTTACAATTGATCTCGAGAAACCATAATATCATTATCTAAGTTCATTTTTGGTATTTGGAATGATTCTTTTTGATATCTTTTGAGACACTGATCCTTTTACAAACTCATGACAAATTCACTTTCACACATACATGCCATATAAGTTATCAATTGCTACATAAATTGTCTATAACAAATCACTCCAAAACCTAGTAGTTTGATATAATAAGCATTTATTTTTAAAGAATAATGTACTATTTAAAAAAAATTATTGGAGTATAGTTGATTTACAATGCTGTTTTAGTTTCTGCTGTACAGCAAAGTGAATCAGTTATACATATAACCACTCTTTTTTTTTTTTTTTTAAAGATTCTTTTCCCATATAGGCCATTACAGAGTAGAGTTCCCTTTGCTATACAGCAGGTTCTTATTAGTTACCTATTTTATATATAGTAGTGTGTATATGTCATCCCAATCTCCCAATTTACACCCCCCCCATCCCCTGGTAACCGTAAGTTTGTTTTCTACATCTGTGACTCTACTTCTGTTTTGTAAATAAGTTCATTAGTATCCTTTTTTTTTTTTTTGATTCCACATATAAGCGATATATGATATTTGTCTTTCTGTGTCTGACTTACTTCACTCAGCATTTACTTAGCTTGTGGTGTGTAGTTTTTCTAGTTATTCTATTTCTAGCTATTATGGTCTCGGGCAATAATTCTAGTCTTGGCTGGGCTCTTTCAATGTCTGGGGGTCGCTGGCTGTTAGCTTATCACAGACAGCTTTACCTGGACCAAATGGTACAACTCTGCTCCAGGTGTTTTATTCTCCATCAGATTGGGTTGGACATCTGATAAGATATGTTCTCATAATAAAGGCTGAGAAGCAAATAGAAAGCCTAAATGTACAAGTGCTTTTTAAGATCTCTCCTTGTATCACAAATGCTGATATCCTCTTCATCAAAACAAGTCATGTGACTGAAAGAAACTCCAGCTGTTTATGGGAGGACCTCAAAAGTCACATTGCAAAGAGCATGGATACAAGGAGGATAAAAATTTGGGCTATTGATGAAAATAACCTTCCATAAATTCCAGGGAACTCACCAATCATTAAGTCCATTTATGGAACTCAATGTTGTTGGTACCAGCAGACTCAGAGTTTATGTCTCATTTTCTTCTGAATGATTTATTCAAGATATACACGCAAAATATAGGCAAATATACATATGTGTGTATGCATATTACAATGAGAAATAATTATTTGAAGAGTGTAAAAAATCATACATGTAGAAAAAGTCACATAAGACAAGAAATGGAAATCAAAAAGAAAAAAACAAAACATAGTTTAAAGAAAATAGTCCAAATCTATTAATAATGATAATAAATGGGAATAAATTAATCTTCAGAAAGAGAGAGACAGAGACTGGGTTAAACTTAAAAAGGTACAAAAGAAAATTTTACTTACAGTTAGTACTTAATACAGTTAAAACAAAAGAGCATAAGACATTTGAGAAGAAAAGTGTGGAAAACACATGCCAGATACAAAAAAAATGTATTTTATAGTAATATTAATATAGGCTAAAAAAAATTAAAATGAAGGGTGGTTAAAAGGACAGAGTGGGTTATTTCTTATAAGTAAAATATACGCTAGACCAAGAAGATATAATAGGCATACAATTTTATGCAACTAATAATGTAAGTTCAAAAAATAAAAAGCAATACTATTAGGGATACACAAAGAAACCGATAAATATATAATTATTGTAGGAAATGATAATATTTTTCAAAAATAGAAACAGAGATATACACAGGATTTGATCAGAATAATTAAGGTGCTGCATCAAACACACACACAGATATATAATGGATGTCTGTGTATGTATATACACATAGACACACACATGTGAATAATTTTAATATATATATATATGACAGACAAAAATAATTTTTTTAAAACACTCAGAGAAGCTTCTCAGTGTGGAATATGTAATAGATGAAAAAGGAAATCTCCAAAATTTTTAAAAAGCAAGTAAATTATAGATTTCATTCACTGACAATGTGACCATAATACTCAACTAAAAAATATACAATTTTCCTCCAAGTTAGTTTTCTTGTCTTTCCAATTAAACTTAAATTTATCTGTGGGAAGAGAGTATCTTTTAATTATGTTTTCCTTGACCTCCCTTTTTTGATCTAAACCAGTACTGGGGTTCTAAGGAGATGTTCAAAAAATTCCTTATTAATATATACAAATGCATGAATAGTGCTGTTGGGACTTGTTTGCATATTTTCCATAAAGCGATCAAATAGAATTGTAATCTTTCTGGGCTTATCATAAAGCTGCAGGGACTTACTATGAGTATTTGGGCTCTGGCATTTGGGCCCTGTGATGGTTAGTTTTGTGTGTTAACTTGGTTGGTCCCCAGTACCTAGTCATTTATTCAAACACTAATCTAGGTGTTGCTCTGAAGGTATTTTGTAGACATGATGAACATCTATAATCAGTTGACTTTAAGTAAAGGAGATTACCCTTGATCATGTAGGCTGGCCTCATCTAATGGGTCCAGGGTCTTGAGAGCAAAGCCTAAGGTTTCTTGGAGAAGAATTACTTGAGTTTTCAGCCTTCCAGCCTGACTTGTGGATTTCAGACTTGCCAGCCCGCATTTTTGCATGAGCCAATTCTTTGAAATAAATACATTCGTGTGTGTGTGTGTGTGTGTGTGTGTGTGTGTGTGTGTACGTGTATGTATGTGTGTTAATCCTATTAATTCTGTTTCCCTGGAGAACACTGACAGATACAGGCCCAACCCTCTTTAAGGTATCTTTCTTCCAAGGCATTCATTAGAGTCAATTCCCTGAAGTAGAAACTACATGATCTTTAAAATTGTATTGTCTTGTGCTTGAATCCTGACCACTCCACTAACAAGCCACATGGCTATAAACAGGTCAAATTCAGACCCAGTTCCTGCATGAATAACACTGGAATGTAATATCTTCCCCATAGTGTTCTTTTTAGTTAAATAAAGAGAAATTAATATAATGTATATGAAAGTGGTTAGGATTGTGCTTGGGGTTCAAGAACTCCTTGTTTCCTAATCTGGCCTTAAAATCTGCTCTAACTTGAATTTAACATATAAAAATCTCTGCATTTGGTGCTTGGAAACTCAGGGCTCAAAATAAAAAGGACAATGTGTGGGAGGGCTGATGGTTTACATTCATGTGATGCAAAACCTAAAATCTGGACAGTCATCATTCCATTATATGACAGGATTGGTTTCCAGCATATGGAATTAAAAGAAAGCATGTGTTGCCGTTATTTATCTCCAGAATTCTCAAAAATGTTTTTCAAACAACGGAATGGAATTACTCTCAAAAAGTCACTGCCATCTATGGGGTAATTAATATGCATATTAAGCATTCTAAATATATTTTTCATCAAATGGTAACATACATCCCTTGGAGCGCTGTATGCATATGCACTCACCAGGCTGGAATGCTTGTAGAAGATATGAGGGTTTCTGTGGTGGTTGAGGCTGCTCTGAAAGACTTTAGAAATACGGCTAAGTATGTGGAATGCAGGTCAACAAAATAAAATCTCTTCTCAGTTCCTGGGGAAGAAGTGGCTTGATTAACATTGGGCAGGGGAGAAAAGAGGGTCAAAGAGGAGATGAAAGGTCATTATTTTATTGTTTTATTTTAGTATTGATTTCTAAGAATGGAGATGGCTTCAGAATTAGGGAGGGGAGGGCTGGCAACATCCAGGGAGCAGCAAGGCTGGTGAGACCTGGCTAGGCTGTGGCTGTAGAAACTCAGTGTCTAGCCAAGTACCTCACAAAGAAGGTATTCCTTCATCCCAGCAAAGACTACTACCATTCAGAATCCTAGAGGTGGCCTGGTGTCAAATCACTGTAAACACAGAAAATTGCCCTGATGTTAAGGACCCTGACTTAGAATGTCAATAGTTCAGTCCAATCCCTAGCCCTACCCAAAGCCAGGTCATGACATGGGCTGGAGACAAGGTCTCTGAGTCTTGGTTTCCTCAAGTATAACACAAGTGTAATTATCACAGCAATCAATGATACAAATGCCAAACCATTGTGCATGCACCAAGGTGTCCCAGTGACACATCACGGGGGGAGGGGAGATTTTGGAAGTATAAGGGCATCACTTTCTGGGCAAATATACCAATCCTGGATTCATTGCTGTTTGGCAGGTAGATATTGAAATGTGGTTTGGGTGTGGACAGGTAAGAGTGGGAAGACCTTGGGCAGAGAGGACCATGCATCAACGTCTTGGATTTGGATTATATCTAGGAGTTGGAAGTGACCTATTCTGATGCACAAGGTGGAAAAGGGAACTGAAAGAATATGTGGGTGGCCTGAGAAGTGAGATAGAGCTGAGCCATTGGAGACTAGAATGGTGAGCTGCATCCTTGAGAGGGATCAGGGCTGTGTTGTATCACCTTCACACCCCTGGGTCTGGCTAGTATCCCATCCATGATGGGGATCCAGTTTAAGTGATGAGGGCCGCTACTCAGATACTGCAGAAGGATAGGGTCAATGGTTGGTGAAAGGCCAACAAGGCTGGCTTGAAATTTAGGGATAAAGAGGGAGGCTCAAAGATACCCCCTCAACACTGCCTTAGAGAACAGGTGGTGTGGGAGAGAAGAGTGAGTTGTGAGGAGAATCTGGTTTGAATGGGGAGCCACCTTGGTGGAGCAGAGGACCCAGATGCAAACTCACATTGTCATTCACTCAAAGATGAATTTATTAAACTCTTCCTGAGTCCCTGATGCCATGGGTAGAGTTTATGCACGTGCCACCTCATGCCAGGAAGAGGTGCTATTCTCAGAATATATTCTTGAATAAATTATTAAGATAGTCCTTAAAATAAGTAATGATACTTTTCCCTCCCTGCATAGCTTTACGTGACTCAGTCGACTCAATTTCACGGCACCTCAGTTTCTCTTTCTGTAAAACGGGAGTATTGGGGAAATTTCACTCTATTGAATTCAGGAGCTTGGGGAATTAAGTCTAGATCAACAACCAGCTATGTCTGTCAGTCATCGATTGCCACAAATTACCCCCAAACATAGTGGGGAAATTACATTTATTATTGTCTTCAATTCTATAGGGCAGCTGGGTAGCTCTTTGAGTCTCAGCTGGGCTCACTCAAGTATCAATCCTCAGCTGCAGGTTGAGGTCAGCCAGCTGTCAGCTGGCTTAAGATGGCCTCAGCCAGGACAACTAGGGCAGCCTTGCTGTGGCTGGCATGTTTCTCACCTTAGCAGACTGGCCTGGTGTGTTTTCATGGCAGTTGCAGGGGATGAGGAGAGGAAGCCGAAGTGGGCAAAGGCTTTTTGAAACTTCTGGGCTTTCTTCTAGTTTTCTAACAGCTCATTGTCCAAAACAGGCCACAAATAAGTCCTAAAGCCTGAGTCTAGGAGTGGGGCAGACCACCCCACCCACAATGGGAAGACACTGTGCAGTGATGTAGCAAAGCACATGGATGGCTGAGGGAAGAAATGCGTCTGTTGCAATCAATCTACCACTGTCTCCCTGAGCAAGTTCCTTTCCCCCAACCCCAGCCCACATTCCCTTCACCTCCACTCTCACAACAGTGTGCCAAGCCCTAGTGCCCCATTATTGAAAACACACATGTGCTAAGGGCTATAGATATTGAAGACATTGGTGTTTTTCTGATTCTTATAGTTAGGATAGACAGTTGGCTTATTTCTTTATTCTCTTATTCCTTGTATCTGTGGCTTGGAAGACAGAATTGAAAATGAAATTATATTAGCCAAAATCTTGTCTGTAGCAGGCAAAGTGGGGGGTAACATGGATTTTACAAGATGGTATGACAAAGCCAAGTTCCTGTGTATAAGTGTGTTTATGTCAGAACGTGTGGCTCTGAGCTTTTCAGGGTCTCGCAGTGGTGACTTCTGTGTGTGTATGTGTGTGTATGTGTGTCATATGCCACACATTACTGATGCCTTTTATCTCTCCCATTATATGAGTGGATATAATTCAATGGCCATTGCAATGCAGCTGTCAGCATCTTCATATGATGAACAATGTCATATTTTGCAACCATGGCATGACGTAACTGAAGGCTATATTTGCTTATGTACAAACCCAAACCCCTCTTTTGACCATAGCAATGAGGCACTATTTACAAAATTAAAAACATAAATTTCAAGAGCAACCACAGTGAGTTGCATTTAATAAGTCCTTGGCTGATGCCAGAAATATGTTATATCTGACTAATAATAATGAAAGAAGCATCTCTGAACTAAATCTCTGAGCATTTGCAGAGTTTGGAGTTTCTGTCTCACAAGTGTCCATTTGTTTCAACAGTTTGGTAGTTCTAGGAGGATCTGACCATGATGAGTTTCAACTTGGGGGTGAGAACTCAGCCTTGGATTGTTATGGTCGCCTACAGGGACACTACATTCATAGAATTAGAAATGGTTTGGACTCGACAGCAGGCAGACCTGGGGCAATTTCAGCACTTCATTAGTTCTGTGGCTTTGGACCTTCTTGAGCTTTAGATGTCAAAGGAAGTTAAAGAATTGGAGCCAGTATTGGACATGAAGTTTCTCAACAGATTGTGCTCAATGCTAGTGTTTTCAGACAAGTGCTGTTCTTACCCACCCAACACATATTTCCTGAGCACTGTATGTTAGGCATTTGTGCTTCACTACCCTACATTTATTCACAACCTCTTTTGTCTCATTGACCTCTAGCCTCCCTTGCAGCTACAAGTGGCCAGTTACCCAATTATAGATAATAAGACATAAAGGGAAATCTACTGAATGGCTTCTGGGAAGGAGGATTATTCCCTGATAAAGAGAATGGCTCATGAGAAGAGCTCTTTTTCACCCTAGTAATCCCTTGCTTTCCATATTTGGCTGTGCTCATGTGAGGATATGACACATAGAGCTGTGACAGCCACCTTGGAACCATGAGGCAAGGAGCTGAGGCATGAAAATCCATCATGCTGAGAATGGTGGAGATGAGGGGTGGAACATGGTGGGTTCCTGGTCACCTCACTGAGCTGACAAACCAATCTTGGACTGCCTACTTTTAAATTTCCTGATAAATAAAGAGTAAATTCCATTTGATTTAAACTATTGTTTATTACCTGCAGACAGGGGCATTACTAACAAACATAACCTACTGTGTTACAGGCAGTGTGCCAGGCTCAGAACAATAAGCAAAGCATTCATGTTTTCTGTCCTCATGGTGACTCCAAGCCAACAGGAGATGCAGATGGTATGGAGAACGGTGTTGCATTGAGGCAAGATAAGAAGGGATGTCTCTAAGCAGGGCTTTGTGAGCTTTGGCTAATTATTTTGTACTTTATCCTCAATAAAATGGAAACACACTGAAGTATTTTAAGCAGAGCATTACCTGATTTGATTTTCCACAGGAAGTCAGATGATTTTTCACAGAAAACACTATGGCCTTTGGACTCCAAGCAGAAAATGAATAAACTTCCTCCTAATTACCATAGCACATAGAAAGGATGAGGGCCCCTCAGAGGGTCAGGTCTGCAGGATTCCAGACAGACAGAGAGCTACAGCAACATGCACTCATCTCCAGCCCTGCACTGGAGGGACTGAGAGTGTCTGTAAATATCTATGGGAACAGACTCAACACTCACGGACCACAAAGAAGCCAGAGTGATCCCTGATGAACACTATCTCAGCCAGGTGATCAAGGTCAGCATCACCAGTAGTAAGCCATGTTGATATTTTGTATCCTCTTTTGATATGCTGTGATAAGAATGACACTTTACCTCTGTGCTCTTCCTCCCTCAAAACCATACATAACCTCTATTGCTAATGAGAAAAACATCAGACAAATTCCAGTTTAAGACATTCTGCTAAATACCTAACCAGTGTTCCTCAAAAGGTCAAGGTCATCGAAAACAAGGAAAGCTTGAGAAACTGTTGCAGTCTAGAGAAGCCTAAAGAGACATGAAGACTAAATGTAATGTGGTGCCCTGGTTAGGATACTGGGACACAAAAAGGACAGAAAAAAATGAGGAAATCTGAATAAAGTATGGACTTTAGTTAACAATAGCATTTCAGTATAGGCTCATTAATTGTGATACATTTAGCCTACTAATGTAAGATGGTAATAATAGAGAAAGCCAGGTGTTGGGTATACAGGAACTCTCTATATTATCTTTGTAATAGTTCTGTAAATTTAAAACTGTTCTAAACATTTTGAAGTCTATTTTTAAAGAAGCAGCATGAGACACTGGTATTTTATATACAAAGAGGTAAATTTAAAAATAATCCTGGAGTTCCTTGTCAGAGGTTATACAAGCCTGAAGACAATTGAATGACATATTTAAATGCTGAGAGGAAAAATTAATCAACCCCAATTCAAATAAAGGTGAAATCAATATGGGAGGGTTGACATCTAGATCAACAGAACACCACAGACAAATCAGAAATAAACCCACACATACTTTGTCAAATAATTTCCAATAAGGGATCGAATGGGGAAAGGACAGTCTTTTCAAGGAATAGTACTGGGACAACTTTGGAGTTTGGGGGTGGTGGTGGGAAATAAAACCTCATGCCACAAACAAAAATTAAACTGCAGTAGATCAGAGAAATCAATGTAAACTGCAAAATGATAAAATTTTTAGAAGGAACGTAGAAAAAGTACTTGCAAATGGGGTAAGCGAAGATGTCACTGACACACTGTAAAAGGAAAAAAACAGTGATAACTTAAAAACACCTGCTCTTTGAAAGAAATTAAGAAAATGAAAAGGCAAGGTACACAATGGAGAAAATGTATACAATACATATATTTGACAAAGGACTAGTATCCAGGCAACTTGCAGAACACCTACAACTAAATTATGGTGAAACCACCAACTCATTTTAAAAATGAGTACAAGTTTTAAAACAACATTTCACAAAAGAGGACATACAGGGATCCAATACACTCATGAAAAGAAACTCAACAACATTAGTCATCAGGAATATACAAATTAAAACTGCAAGGAGGTACTGCAACACACCTACTAAAATGAGTAAAATTTAAAAGACAGATAAAACCCAGTGTTGGAAAGGATGTGAAACAACTTGAATTCTCATATATTGAGCAATGAAGGGCATTTTGTAAGTTTCTTACACAGTTAAACATGCACTTATGAACAAACCCTATTTTATGAATTTATCCATGAGAAATGAAAACATTGGTCCATGTTCAGTATATTCATAGCAGTTTTATTCTTAATGATCCAAACCCAGATGTAGTCCATGCCTGCATCAACAAGTGAATGTGTAAATAAATTGTGATATACCCATACAATGGAATATTACTCAGTAATAAAATGTATCAGAGTGATGAGACCTAAAGCCACAAGAGGGATCTAAAAGCATCATGTAAGTCAAAGTAGCCAGACATAAATGGTACACTCAGTATGACTCTATTATCTGGAACTCTGGGAATACAAAGCTATGTAGAGTGGCAGAAAGTTAAACAGTGGTTTCCTAAGATAGTGTGGGGAGTAGGTCTTCAAAAGATGCAAGAGAGAATTTTGGGGTTATGAAATTGTTCTCATGACTGTGGTGGTGGTTACAGGGGTTTATCCTTAGCTCAAACCACACCAAATTGTACTTGAAATTGTTTCATTTTAATGTAAATTATACCTCAATAAATTAATTCAAAATTATATTGGGTCCAGATCGTGGGAAGATTTGCCCACCAGAATTAAACCTGCATGCGTAACACAGCAGTTTTATTCATTGCTGTTTGTTCAGAGCCTAAAATAGTTCCCACCACATAGTAAAGGTTTTGTGCGTATTTGTTGAACACATGGATTAGTAAGTGAATTACTGAAGGAATATCAGTGCAAGAGTTTTGAACTCTTGTTGCAAAATCAGAGCCACTTTCTGGTTTTGTGGAGTGATATCATCAGATTGTATTTCCACGTGGGGTGGGGGTGTCTTCACCGCAGGTGGATTTTCCAGGCCATGTTTGGTTAGTTTGCATCCTTAAAATTGAAAAGACCCGGTGAAAGTTATCAGAACAGTCCAACTGAGGACACAGGGGCTGTGGACTCTGGGTAGCATCATGCTATTTTCTCTTTGAAAAACACTCATGGAAACACAGGATTTTATCCCAAAAGAACAAAAAAAGAGAGAGAGAGAGAGAAAGAGAGAGAAGGTTCTTGTATGCTCTGTCCTGCCAGGATGCTTTCTAAAACTGAAAGAAAGATAAGATTATGTCAGTGTGGAAAGGTAAGAAATAGGAAACATGCTCCTTCAAATTCTAAATGAACCGTTAACATGATTTCTCCCTCAGCCTGGATCTTGAGTAATGTGGTCAAGCGCCTGACGACTGTGGAAACACATGACCCTTCTTCAGGGAAGTATGACCCTTGAAGAGAATGCCAGCCATCCCCTCCCTCTCTTTTCCTGTCCACCCCCTCTTTCTCTCTTTCTCTCTGACTGATTAAACTGAAAGATGTTATTAGAACTTTCCTACCAGATGCAAAATTCAAAACTTTGGGCATCTCAGCTTCACCTTTAAGAGAAACCATGTTATTTCCTTCATAACAGGAAGCAGCAAATCAGAAATTAGAAAGAAGGCACGTTGACAATGATTGATGCCCAAGGCTTTCTCTTGATTTGCTGATTAAACTCATCAATCTATATGCAGAAGATATGTCCAAAGCAAATGGAAGCAACCAGCCTTAACGGATCTGGTTGTCAGAACTAAGGGGAAAAGGAGACTCTCAGCTTGGTGGTGTGCAGAAAACATAGGAAAAAAGGAAGGTGTACCAGGATAATGTTTACCTCCAAGTGGGAGAAGCTCCAGGGAGAGAGGGTGCCCCAGGAGGAGCCGTGAATGTGCTTGTTGAAGGAGTGGAAAAGTGAGGAATGAATGATTCCCTAGAGAGTCCAAAACATTTGCTAAGTTTCTTGTTGGGAACCTGGAAGTTCTCTAGAGAACGTAGAGCTGGGGCAAACCCTTTCCATCCTTATTTGCTGATTTAACTCTTTCTCAGCTTATTAGATACAAGCCAAGGCTTATCTTCTTAATGCAGCTTTTGCTGCCATCCTTCTGACTGTCTTGTCATCCCATCCCTCACAAGGTTGCCTGTGTTAGGAGAGCCTTCTCTCTACCTTCATCTCCTGCAGCATTGCCCCAGGTGTGCTGGGGCTTTCCATTCTTCTGTTTGTTTGTCTAACCATTAGCTGTTAGGCCCTTTGAAGACAGGGACTCTGTTTTGTTCATTAGTCTCTTAACAAGTACCTATAATGGTGATTGACACTGTATGAGAACTCATTGCCTATATGGTGAGTCAATTGTTTTTTCTCTGGTTCTTAGTAGTTTGTATCTATTAATGGGTCTTATTAGCGGGTTGTTCCTGAATACTTCTTTAGCCTCTGTTGCCCCCATTCCCTACCCTGCAATAGTTTCTGAGGGTTGCTGTAACAAATTACTACAAACTGGGTGGCTTAAGCTAATAGAAATTTATTCTCTCACAGTTCTGGAGGCTTGATGTTTGAAATCAAGGTGTTCGCAGGGCTGCACTCCTTACCAAGGCTTTAGGGGAGAATACTTCCTGGCCTCTTCCAACTTCTGGTGGCTTCAGGCAACATCACTACAATCTCTGCCTCTGTCTTCACATGACCTTCTTTTTTGTGTGTTTGAGTCTTCTACTTTTCTATCTCTTAAGAGGACATCATGTTACAGGAAGTCCCTTACATACGAATCTTCAAGTTGTGAACTTTCAAAGATGCAAACGTGTGTTCCATCAACGTCAGGTGTGAGTGAAATTGCAGCTCGCCCTCCGTCTCCTATTGCTGACGATCCTTCAGCTCGACCATCTCCCACCTCCTCTCCCTCCTCCAGTCAGTACCTCTTCTTGCCTGTTCACTCGATGCCAGCCCCTGTATGCCAGCTGTTGTACTGGACTACTGTACTTTTCAAGGTACTGTACTGTAAGATTAAAAATGTTTTCTTTATTTTTTGTGTTTGTTTTTTAGGTATTATTTGTGTGAAGAGTATTATAAACCTATTACAGTACAGTACTACATAGCTGTTTGTGTTAGTTGGATACCTAGGCTAACTTTCTTGGACTTATGAACAAATTGGACTTACGAACGTGCTCTCAGAATGGAACTCGTTCATATGTAGGGGACTTACTGTATCAGATTTAGGTACCATCCTAATGCAAGATGATCTCTTCTCTAGTTCCTTAACTTAATTACATCTGCAAAGACACTTATATCAAGTAAGGTCACATTCTGAGTTTCTCAGTCCACCGTTCAACCCACTACGTTCTTTCCCCCCAGTTTTTTCAGTCACATGGTTTGGCCAACACCAGAGGTGGGATCATTGGGTACAAGACAACCAGTGTGTCCCAAACAGTGGGCACAGAGGTTACTCCATCCAGTGAGGGTCTCATGACCCTGCTCAGACTAAACAGTACCAATGAGACTTGATTCCAATTTATCTTTATGGGAAGCAGATTCTTTCATTTTCATTGGAAATGTGGAGAAAAAACATGTAGCCCTGGGAGCTGCTGGCAGCCTTATTGGCACTATGAAGAGAGACCCCAGAGAAGAACAGAGCCTAGAAATGGAGGGTCATAGGAGGGAGGAGAAAGGAAAAGAAGGGAGAAAGACCGAGAGAGAATCAAGAAGTCACATCTTTCTTTGAAGCCCAGGAGAAAGCACCACCTGATTTGTAACTAAATAGGTTACCCGGGTTATTGGCCAATAAATCTTTTCTATGTTAAGCCAGTTCAGGTAAAATGTTCTGTTATTTGCAACTGAAGATTCTAAATTTATTTATACAACCTTTTGGGGAAAAGTTAGCTCAAGGTGTGGACTCTCATGAAGATTATATCAAAATCTAATGTGTACATTAGGTTTATCTTCTTATATATTGTTGGCCACACACCTTATTTTAAAATTAATGCTAATAGTTTTAAGTGAGTTGCAAACCCTAGGAGAGAGGCTATTAATAACTTACATTCATTTCTCTTCTATCTATTTCTGTGTTTGTTCCATAATCAGTTCCACAGACCAACAATATTTTCAAGACCTTTCACTGTTTGAGAAGTTTTTCCTGAGATAAGTGAAGCTAACATTTAAGGAATTTCTCCCTTTTGCCACAGACAAGACTGGGTGTTATAACAGGCAATCTCATGTGCTCTTCAAAGCCAACTTGTGTATTAGGCACAACTGCTCCTACTGGCAGGTGCAGGAACTGATGCGAGAATGTACTTCATTGATGTGCTTAGGATTACCCAGCTGATATTCAATGGATCTGGGTACTAACTCAGGTCTATACCACCCCAAATCATATCAGTATATCCTCCAGGAGCCAAGTAGCAAATGACAGGCTTGTAGTTTTCAGGGAGCTTAAAGTTTAACTGAGGCTATAACATCAACATGCATGATATAATCTATTCCAATGAAAGAGTATTAGCCTAGAAGTTGGGAAATTTGGTGTCTTGACTTGGTGAAGGATCCATAGTTGTGTTTCAGGTATCTTGAGACCTTCTAAATTGTACATGGATTTTTGTGGATGAGTGCAAATGTGATTTTTCTAG
>NW_006798529.1:1697334-1701854 GCF_000442215.2 Lipotes vexillifer | reverse complement strand
GAAAGAGTTTATAGCTTTCTATATACTCTTCTAGTTTCTAAAACCCCAACATATTCCAGACCAAGGTGGTCTTTAAGGAATGGTTGAGAACAAGTAAGATTTTAATTGAGAAATTAATTGTGGAGAACTTTTTATGTGCATTAATATCTCACAAAAGGTAGAATTCAAGTGAGCTGGAAAAGTTAGGGATGGCTACTACGAAACATGGCTTGGTGGGATGAAGGCACCTGGAGGGTGAGGAATGAGAAAGGATAGCCCAGAGATTTACATCATATGAACTCAGCATTAAATCTTTCAGCTCAAGCTAAAGGAAAGAAAGATTTTGAGTTGCTGAGATAGCAAACAATTTACTTGAGGAAAAGAAGCATGATCGCTAGAATCTTTATAATTCAGAGAAGTTTAAATTGCCATCGCCAGTGGTATCAGGCTGAAAGAATATTGGCTTGAACTACAAGAAAGATTTGATAAGTTGGGAGGAAAGAGTTAGTACCATTAAACGTAGAGTGATCTTTTGGAGCAAAAATATGTATCACTAGGAAATCTTGTTCTTCTTTATTCATGTTAATGCATCATTGAAAAACATGGAATCATGATGATGCATTGCTGTGTGTTTCTCCAAAACGTCTTCCTCCTGTGCCCAGTCTTCTTCTTTTCCCCTGCTGACACAACCCCTAAGACCTCACCTGCTCCTCCTTCTTAGGCTATATTTTAGCAGCCTCCCACCTGTTCTCTCCACCTTTATTTTTTCTCCAATTCAAGTAGGGAAATGCAGATGACCTGAAATCACAAGTCAATATACAAGAGACTGCAACTTACAGGAGACAAAATGCATAGATTTCCCTGATGCTTGAGCTCCAGAACCTTCCCTCTGGGTGTTTCTCAGTTCAAGCAAGCCATTCTCTTAATATTCTTCAGTGGACATACATCTGTGTCTCCCGAAAGAATCTTCAGTCCTTAGTGTGGCTTGACATGGCCTGTCCTTGCCTCTCTGCCTTCTCTTCCTTACCACTCCCTGAGTGAACTTTGATGCTCTAAGCATTTCCCAGAAGGTTGGGGGAAGACTGAGTGGGATGCCACCTGTAAGAGACAGTGTCTGATTTACAGCTGGGTTGGATAGGTAGGAGTCTCTTTGTTTCCTTCCCTCAGAGCTTAAGCATACAAAGGTGGACTCCTCTCTTCTCTGGTCATTTATTTTTATTATTTTATTATTATTGCTTTCATTTTATTAATCATTAATAGTACTATTTTAATTTTAGGTATTAGTGATTTATTCCATATCCTTACTGTTATTTTTAGCAACTTCTACTGTCACACAGCAGAAGGAATAATTACCTGCCCTGTGACAGCTACACTATGACCAAGATGAAAAGGAGACTTTTTGCTGACAGATTCAAGCACTGTATCTTTATATCCATGTTGTATGAGGGCGGGTGATGTCTTTGAAGATTATGGGTAAAGTAATGGAAAAAGACAAAGCTCATAAAAGGACATTAGAGAGAGAATATAAAACACACAGACACACTTTTGTGAGCTGCTACGTTGCATTAGCTATGAAATAAACATTATATTTAATTGCCATAACAATGCTACAAGGTCAATACCATTATTATACATGTTTTATTGATGAGAAGACAGGGGTTTAAAGATGGATGGCTTGGAAGTTCAAAGGGAAAGAAGGACAAAATCAGAAGCCTGCTGAATCTGCCAGCTTTCATAGGGACAACTTTAACTCAGCATCATAAACTTGGAAAACATCCCTGTCCAGGCCACGAGATTATGTGCTGGTACTAAAGCAATTTCCAACCGGCTTAACGCATTCTCTAACAAACCAGTGAAATAACACTTGGCTTCCCCCATGAGGTCTTAACCTTTCAGCCTGATGGCCAGTCCTCTGATTTACACTTGCCCATGGCCACAGGGGCTCACTCTGCCTCTGACCTAATGACCTGCCTAAGAGCCATCCCACTGACTAAAGGAGCTTCTGGGGTCTAGGTTCTAGGTTTTACTACTAAGCTGATTTCAAGTGTCAGGGCTGGCTTATCAAGTTAAAGGGCCGATGATAAAGTAAAAGGCATCCTTCCTTATCTCCCTACCTCCCCTCTCTCTACTCCCACCATCCTCTTCCACCTGAGCCCTGCTGAATGAATCTTCTTTAAGACAGCCTGGTGTATGTGTTTTCCCTTTATCTTCTTTCTTCAATGGACTTTCAAATTGTTTGGCTTTCTCTCAGAGTGGTCCTACAATTCTGAAAGCTCTGGGAGAATTGTGTTAATTCCAGTCCTTTTTGACCCTTATTTGGGTCACTGCCTCTTAACCTGTACTGTCCAATAAGGTCACCATTATTTAAATTTAAATGAATTAATACTAAATAGAATTCAACACTCAGTTCCTCATTTCAAGTGCTCAGTGACCACATGTGGCTACTATATTGGACTGTGAAAATGTAGAATATTTCTTCTTTGCAGAAAGTTCTATTGAATAGTGCTGTCCTAAATCCTACTTGTGGGTTTCCAGCTTCTAAATGGTAGAAATCTTCCAAACAGTATTCAGAATGACATCAGCATTTACAGGTTAAAGTTGAGTTTGCTTGGCATGATAGTGGAAGCTTTTCTCTTGGTTTCCAAACTACCTTTCTAGTTTCCATTGTGTTAAAGTTATAGACTTTGGAGGGGGCTGATTTGGGGATAGGGTGGGAGATGTGGGGAATCTGTATGAGCAGTACCTAGCTGTTTTTTTCAGGGCCCACAGCTGACTGGAACATCTATCACATGTCCTCAGCTGAGTGCTGGCTTCCAAAGTTAATGTGAAATCTGGCCAAATTTTATTACCTTTGTACAGATGATAGGAAAACAAATTTTCAGGACATAGTTTTTATTCTTCCTCTCTGATCTGCCATGCCTCTCCCTCAATCATTCACTTCCTCTTCCTTGTTTCTCTTTAATTTTTCTTTTTCTCAGATGAACCCCTTTGGGCACATGCAGTTGTGTCTCCTGTTCCTGAAGGTAGTAAATATGGTCCTGGTAAAATTATAACTATTTATAGATATTTGGTTTTATTTTTTTCACCTCCTACTAAAATCACCTATTCATTCATTTCTGCATTCATTCATGCATCCATTTGACAAGTATTTTTTGAACATCTACAATGTGCCAGGCCTGGTGGCATCCACAAGTAGCATCTGTGGGGTCTTGTGCATTTATACATTCACCAAAGTTATAACACCAGGAAAGAAGATTATAGGTGCTGGAAATTATAAAAAGAAATAGTATAGCGATTCAAGTGTGGTGTGTGCTAAGAATAAGTGCAATGAGTTAAACATTCAATAGGAGAATCTACTGAAGTCAAGGGATTGAGCAGGTTTCACTCTGGAGGCTGCATGCGAAACATCTGGAGAGGGTGGGTGTGGAGGTGCAGAGCATTTCAGAGCATTTCACACCTGTGTCAGGAGAGAGCAAACCACTTCCAAAGCACTTGCCTCAGACCAGAGTGTCTATAGGGCAGCGCTCTACAGGACAGAGAGCAAGGGGGAGCAGAAGGGGTAAGCATGGTACAGATACTGGACGTGAACTAGGATGATCATAACATTTATCATTCAAACAGGGATCCTTGAGAGCGTAAAAGCAGGCGCTTCTCATGATTATGCTGGGATGCCCAGCATGCACTGAAACTGTACTGGGCAAACTGGGGGGTATGGTCACCCCACTTTATCTTAAGAGCAATAGAACACCCTTGAGTCATTCAAAGTTGAGATATGGCCTGAGCAGATTTGCATTCTAAAATGATCTCTGTGCAAACTCTTATATATATAAGATGGAAAAGTGTCCATCTTAGGATGAATGGATAAAGAAGATGTGGCACATATATACAATGGGATATTACTCAGCCATAAAAAGAAACGAAACTGAGTTATTTATAGTGAGGTGGATGGACCTAGAGTCTGTCATACAGAGTGAAGTAAGTTAGAAAGAGAAAAACAAATACCATGTGCTAGCACATATATATGGAATCTAAGAAAAAAAAATATCACGAAGAACCTAGGGGCAAGACGGGAATAAAGACACAGACCTACTAGAGAATGGACTTGAGGATACGGGGAGGGGGAAGGGTAAGCTGTGACAAAGTGAGAAAGTGGCATGGACATATATACACTAGCAAACGTAAAACAGATAGCTAGTGGGAAGCAGTCGCATAGCACAGGGAGATCAGCTCAGTGCTTTGTGACCACCTAGAGAGGTGGGATAGGGAGGGTGGGAGGGAGGGAGACGCAAGAGGGAAGAGATATGGGAACATATGTATATGTATAACTGATTCACTTTGTTATAAAGCAGAAACTAACACACCATTGTAAAGCGATTATACTCCAATAAAGATGTTAGAAAAAAAAAAGATGGAAAAACAACAAAGTCCTACTGTACAGCACAAGGAACTATATTCAAGATCCTGGGATAAATCATAATGGAAAAGAATATGAAAGAGAAGATATATATGTATAACTGAAAGACTTTGCTGTACAGCAGGAA
>NW_006798529.1:1691381-1697324 GCF_000442215.2 Lipotes vexillifer | reverse complement strand
GCAGGAATAAACACAGCATTGTAACTAAACTATACTTCAGTAAAATTTTAAAAAAGGTGATCTCTGATTCCAATGAATTGCTGGATTGGGGGTAACAAGAATAAACGTAGCAAGGAGACTGTTATGCAGACCAGGGTGGTAAGAACAGAAATATAAGCAACCTAGTTCAGGAGACACTAAAGAGGGGGGAAGGGAAATCTACAACTTTGGTATCTGATGAGTAGGGACTGAAGAGAAGATGTACATCCAGGAGGCCTCTGCTGGAGCCTTTGGGAGCAGATGGGAAGTGCTGGAGGGGGCACAAGGAGTTCATGGTGGATATTTGAGTTATCAGTGACCCTGGCACCCCACCCTCAATTCCCTTAGTTTTCTCACCTCCTTCACTAATGTGATCCCCAAGCTCTGTCTCCAATACCAGATTTGCTCTCTGACTAGTTACCAGAGCTCTGACTGCTTTCTACATGCATAGTTAAGATTGGCAAGCTTTTTCACCAAAGAAGACATACAGATGACCAAGAGGCATATGAAAAGCTGCTCAACATCACTAATTATTAGAGAAATGCAAATCAAAACTACAGTGAGGTATCAGCTCACAGCAGTTAGAATGGGCATCATCAGAAAATCTACAAACAACAAATGCTGGAGAGAGTGTGGAGAAAAGGGAACCCTCCTGCACTGTTGGTGGGAATGTAAATTCATACAGCCACTAAGGAGAACAGTATGGAGGTTCCTTAGAAAACTCAAAGTAGAACTACCATACGACCCAGCAATCCCACTATGGGGCATATACGCTGAGAAAACCATAATTCAAAAAGAGACATGTACCACAATGTTCATTGCAGCACTATTTACAATAGCCAGGACATGGAAGCAACCTAAGTGTCCATTGACAGATGAATGGATAAAGAAGCTATGGCACATATATATAATGGAATATTACTCAGCCATAAAAAATGAGATTGAGTTATTTGTAGTGAGGTGGATGGACCTAGAGTCTGTCATACAGAGTGAAGTAAGTCAGAAAGGGAAAAACAAATACAGTATGCTAATGCACATATATGGAATTTCAAAAAAAAAAAGGAACTTAGTGGCAGGGCAGCAATAAAAACATAGACATAGAGAATGGAATTGAGGACATGGAGGGGAGGGGGAAGCTGGGGCAACATGAGAGTAGCATCACCAACATATATACACTACCAAATGTAAAATAGCTAGTGGGAAGCAGCCACATAGCACAGGGAGATCAGGTCGGTGTTTTGCAATGACCTAGAGGGGTGGGATAAGGAGGGTGGGAGGGAGGCTCAAAAGGGAGGGAATATGGGGATATATGTATGCATATGGCTGATTCACTTTGTTGTATAACAGAAACTAACACAGTACTGTGAAGCAATTTTACTCCAATAAATATCTATTAAAAAATAAATTAAAAGAATAAAAATGCAGCTCCTACCTGAGACATTGAATAGACTGAACATCTGTTAAAATTTTTTGAAATAAGAAAGTCAATGATAAATCTATAGAAACATAGCTGTTTCTCTCATGGACAGAAGATTAGATGGCATTAAAGTGGGCAGAATTAGCATTCTAGCGATAGCATCTTGAATTATAGAGTACTCAGCAGCCCATGCCACAGTACCTTGTAATTTAGAGTTATCTTTCAGTATTGTGCTTGGTCCCGGTTTCTAGTTTTCTTTTATTCAGAGTCAGTCATCACGTTTACTGTCTTTTCTGGCATTGTTTATAAGGGCTCTGTCTCCTTCATGGAGCAGATTCACGTGTACTATATTTGGGTCTTAAATCAGTCACAGGCTAAGAAACTCCACTTTATTCCAAGCAATACATTTAATATTTTATCAAGAAAATGTAATTAGGAATTTCTGAAAACAAGTTTCCAGACAATCAGGGGAAACAGCCACAACCAATTTATAAGATGGGTTGTGGGTAGAACTTCTTGGGTAGCTGGGTGGAGACCTTAAACATTTTTATCATGATGTAATTCTCTCACTCTCTTCCACTGACCTGCTGGGAGGTGAACATGATTCCTGACATGCAAAGGAGAAATGAGAGATAAAAAGCAAACAGAAAGGTATGCTTGAATAGCCCACTTTAATTAAATTCAATTTATAATGCAATCTTAGTTTGAGACTTCGAGTAATTTGCTGAGTGAAAGGCTAGATGACAGACTAAAGTAAATAAAGGCACACATTCCAGAGGCTGAGGCTGGAGGGAGGCCAAGTACCTGGGAGGTAGAGGACCAGTTTCACTCAAAGTCCCTGGAAAAATCCCCTGCAGGAACATTCTTCCAGCTTCATCCTTAAGAAGTAAAGTGTGAAACCCTGTGTCCAGGTCCAGGGTGGCAAGTGCCCGCTTCTGTGTATGTGTTTGCAGGCGGGTACAGAGGCCATCCTGCATTCATCCAGACCCACTCCTACTTCTACCTGGGCTCATTCCTCACCCTCAGCTCACTTCCATCCCTCCTTGCAGTTTGGGTAACCATGTGACCGATTCCAGCCAATGCAATGTGAGCAAACCTGATGTGTGCTATTCTTAGGTCTGGCCCAGAAAAGGTCTCCTTTCTTTTCCCTCATTCTCTGTGTCAGGGTCAAATCCCATACACTGCTTTGCTTCTGTATAGCCTGGAGGCTGAGAATGGTTTTTACATTTTTCAATGGTTGAAGAAAAATCAAAAAAGAATATTGACACATAAAAATTATATAAAATTACATAAAATTTTAGTGTTCATAAACAAAATTTTACTAGAACACAGCCATGCTCATTTGCTTATGTATCGTCTATGGCTACTTTCACACTATAGTGGCAGGGTTGAGTAGTCATGGGGGAGAAGTCCTCTTCCTCCACAAGCTATATATATTTTTAATATATTATATTATATATATTATTCTATATTATATTATTTATTTTCTATTTATAAATTATAAATGGATAATACTAAATAGTATATATTGCTAGTAATAACTTATAAATTATTTATATTAGTTATGTTATAAATATATGTCATTATATTTTATAATATAGTTTTTATGTTATTTCTATTATGTAATTTATTTATATTTTAATAAAATATATAAATATTAAAATATACAAAATGTATTCTATATTTGTATATCTATATTATATAGACATATTTATAAATATATATTATAGCATATAAATAATATACATATAGCATATTTTATATACATTTTATATATTTAATATATTATATATTTTAATATATTATACAGATAAATTTATTATTTATAAATCTATAATACATTATATATAAAATAAATATACATATATATATTTTTGCCAACGTTTGAAAGATTTTTGGTACAGTTTTCTTTTTTTTTTGACATTCTTTTTTTTATATCCTTTTCCATTTTAGTTTATCACAGGATATTGAATATAGTTCCTTGTGCTATACAGTAGGACCTTGTTGTTTATCCATCCTATGTATAATAGTTTACATCATATATTCTCTTGTTTTTTTTTTTTTTTTTTTTTTTTTTTAAATTCACGGAAGGGCCCATGTAGGCAAAAGTACTTAGGATCCACGAAAGCCATGATACAGCCCTGCTTGCAACATAATTTTAAGTGACTGTAATATGACCATAACATACTCTACTCAATCAATTCCCTATTATTGGACATTTGGGGTTTTTCACAGTTGTGGCTGAAATAAAAATAGTAAGTTGGACATACTTCAATATAAGTTGCTGAATATAACAATGCTTATTTTTTTGGAACTACTCATCTTGCACACTTTGTCTTCCAAAAGTATCTATTGCATGGGCCCCTAAAAGTGTTATGGGCACCATGCCTGTGGTGTGTCAAGAATAAATTGGCCGTGGTTGTAAAGGAATCTTTAAATACTGTGAGTGAGTAGTCAAATTTCATATTTTGGACTTCCAGTAGTGGGACTTTGGATGAATATTCTCTTATGTTTCCTTTTTCTTTATTTTCAAAGATCATCAACACTAACGATGTATTATACGTAAGAAAGAAATAGACATAAGCTTTCTAAGACATGAGTCAGATTGTGCATCTTCCCTGCTCTACCCGCTTCCCTGGATCTGTTTCCGGTAGCTGTGTTTCCTCAGGTTGGCCACAGGGGCCTTTGCATCAAGACCCTTGGCATGGTCTCTTAAGTTTAAGTCTTTAATCCCTTTTGAGTTAATTTTTGTGAGTGGTGTAAGATAGGGGTCCAATTTCATTTTTCTCCCTGTGGATATACTTCAAAATTGCTAAAAGACTAGATCTTAAATGTTCTTGCTATAAGAAAGAAATGATAATTATGTGAGATGATAGAGGTGTTCCCTAAGCGCCGGTGGTAATCATAGGCAGAGTGTATAGATGCATCACACCAATAGGTTGTGCACCTTCCATGTATACAGTGTTACAGGTCAATTACATCTCAAGAAAACAAAACGAGAAGAACACTTGGCAGACAAGTTAAAAATGTAGTTTGTAGAATGGTCCCTTAGCCCATCACAAGTCCCTGGACCTGGGGCCCAGGAATTTGCATTTCTCTCTCCTCGATGGTTCTCCTACATATACAGAGAATTGTATACATGCTGGCTTTTGGAACGAAGCCCCAAATGCATTTGACTTCAAAGTGCTTCACACCTGGACCTACCCACATCTACAGGCCAGGTTCTGCCTTCTCCTAACGCTCATCTTCATCCAACCCTCCCTCCCCAAACCCTTTCCTCCCCTTTACCTCCAGCAAGCAGTCAAGGAGGGAACAATAAGACTTTGTTTCAGGGCAATTAATTTTATGCAAATTTAAAAATAATGGATTTACAGGATACAAGAGATTTAGTCCTTTGCTATGCCCTTGCCACCAAATCTCCTGCTTCTTGAATTCAGGGAAGGACTTGGGGTTTGTTTCCTCAGGGCACCTCTGTGCAGGGATGGAGAGACCCTTCCCCCATATCCCTTCTTTTTCCTCCTGTCACCCCATACTACCCCACTGATTTGAAGGTGATGTTCCTGCTGTGTGCCTAGGAGGTGTGCGCGCACGCACACACACACACACACACACACACACACACACACACACACACACCTCTGTGCTTTTGGTAGTCTTTCAACCTGGAACGCTGCTACTTACCCTTCCAGTCCCAACCAGAATGTTTTGCTTTTTGGGCCATTGCTGAATGGATCTTTGCCACAGCACGTCTACAATGATTTCAGCCTTATTAAGATTTTGTTTTTACTTAAGTATGTTGATTTTAGAAAGAAACCCTAAACAGAAGGTAACTGCGGAAATAAATGCAATGCAAACAAAAGACTGAGTTCTGCTCTGGGTCAGGTTGGCAACCGAAGATATGTTAAAAACAAATTAGCACTGAATGGAGAATTTCTCCTTGTTTCCCACAAGGATAAAGGAGACCAAAAAATGGGCACCATATCCCCATGTCACTATTGTTATTTGACACTGGCCAGTGCATCATCTACGGTCACATTTAGGAAACCTATTGTGGTGGAAGGAGCAGAGAAGCAGTCTGAGAGGAACCTGGGGAGAATCACACCTTGCTTCTCCAGCATCCCAAACCTCAGTTTCCTCCTGTGATAAGTGGAAATAAGAGCAACAGCTTTGCCCATCTCACTGGGGTGTTTTAGGGACACGAGACCTCAATGTTTTTAAAAAACGTTTCGTTCTACTGAACATTTAGGGGCTAAGACAGGCATTTTTGAAATTTGATGTACTATGTTGATTCTCACGATTTTTAAGGGGCAAGGGACACATTTAGTGGATGGGGGTCAGAGAGATTAATTCTGCAAATGAGGTAAGGTACTGCCCATCAAATAATAAATTCTTCTGCAGTCTGTGGGCTCTCAATCTTCCTCAAGCATACGTTAATGTTCATGTGAGTTACCTGTTTAACAGTTGAGTTCCCTGCTTAGCATGGCCTGAGCCCAGAAAAAGCTCCATTT
>NW_006798529.1:1649873-1691371 GCF_000442215.2 Lipotes vexillifer | reverse complement strand
CCTACACCCTCCCTTCCCTTCCTTCCCTCCTTTCTTCCTTCTTTATTTTCTTCTTTCCTTCCTTCGTCCCTCCTTCCCTTCCTTTCTTCTGTGTGTTCCTTTCTTCCTTGCTTTCCTCTCCATTAAAAAAAAATTTGTCTTGAAATAACTTTAGACTCAGGAATTACAGAAATAGTGCAGAGTTTCTGTGTACCCTTCAACTGGTTTCCCCAGTGTAACATCTTACATAACCATAGTTCGATGATCAGAACCAGGAAATGACATTGGTACAATACTAAGTAATCCAGAGAGCTTATTCTTATTTCATAAATGTTTAAATGCACTCATTTATTTATTTTTTATCTTTAGTTCTATGAGATTTTGTCATTTCTGCAGATTTGTGTATGCACCGTCACAATCAGGATAGAGAACTATTCCTTCACACCAAAGAAACTCCCTGGTACTGCTACCATTATTCATTCATTTTTGAGACATTCCTTTAGTTCAATAAATATTTGTTGAATGAACTAATAAAATAATAAATTAATATATAGATAAAGCCTCATTTCCTGGATCATTGGAAGAGTTCATTTAGTGATATCATAGCCTGAATGAGCACCATGTGATAGAACACATTTTTGAGGATGATACCAATCCAGTAATGCAAATCAATACTTGAATCAGGACAATTACTACCTCATACAGCAGACATAGAACCCCGATGCCAGTTCCCAGTTAAATCAATTTAATTAACTAACAAAGGTAGTTGTTATGGCAACAATGCTACTAATCTGTCTCAGCAAATATGCAGTATAATTGACCTGTTGCTAGGCAACAACCAATAGGTTGGATGACAGATGATGACAGATTTCATCTGGTGCAGATGTTGCTGTTCAGTCACAAATAAGGCCTCTGGTCAAGGAGAAGTTTCGCAGAGAACATCATCCAGATGTCGATACAATATTTCTAAAGACCGACTATTGCAGTGATACACAGAAACAACCAAAACCAAAACCCACATTGTTTTATAGGCTGAAGGTCTAGCAAAATAGATATTATGAAAATTAGGACCAGAATGTGTACACATACTAAGCCCTATTTAAAATGATATCATTATTTTAGTTTTTAGAGGGCTGCTCAGTATCTCTGATGAATATTCCCTTTATCTCTCTGTGTAAAAATGAAATATACATTTATAAGTATATACCTCTGATATGGAAAATATATAATTGGGAATTAGGCACATAGAATGATTTCATTCAACAATTCCACAGCTGTCCCGACTCTCTCTCTCCCCTTTGGTACTCTCATTCATGATGGCCTATACTTGACAATTTAAAACTTTACTTGCTTTCATTTGGGAAACCAACTAATGATTTCCCAGATTGCTAAGTAAGAGACATATCTCTTATTGTCTGCCTCCTTTCAGCTGTAAATACAAGTGGTATATTCAAATGAGCGCCAAAGGAAATACAAGAGTAAGAATAAATTTTTTAAACAACACACTGCCCTTTTACCCATCCATATACTGCAAAACTGCAGAAGTGGGCCCACTTGCTGGCTGAGCTGACCCCTGATAGAGATACTGAGAGTTTGGCTCAGAGGGGAGCTATGTTTTGTAGCATGAAGCCCTATGGCATCATAACAGACACATGAGGCTCAATCTCTGAAGGTTAGGGTCAAGCTCATTCCTGATGCTCTGAGTTGCATGGCCGTGAGTGAGTCACTTCTTCACCTCGGCTCTGGGGGGATCCAGTAAGTCCTTCCCAATCCCTGGGGACTAACTCTATGGTTCTGATGAGGCATCTCGTGTCCCTCGCCCCAGGGGACCTAGTGGAAGAATTTGAGAAGGTTCCATCCAGCCCAATCCCATCCCCACCCCCTTACAGGAAGGAGGGCTAGGGACACCTGCTCCAAAGGCACACAATGTTGTGAACATGGGTGAAGCTATCTATACCAAGACCAGCGTGATAACCATGTCGATATTAATGCTACATAGTCATTTAAATAAGGTTTCATGAGAGTTATTGTTCTTCACAGAACTCTATTTAGAGGATAAAACGTGCCTCTTTGATTCACAAAGTGAGAAGTCTAGATAGCACTGTAATTAAGTGAAAGGGGGAGAGGGAAGAGAAAGTGGAGGAAGGGGAAAGAGGAGAATCAAGAGAGGAGGGGAGGGAGGGAAAAGGAGACAGGAAGAGGGAGCGCCAGAGAGACGGGCAGGAAGGACAACTGCCTTACTTGTTGGCAGTGCGACTCAGATACGTTCGACTTTGAAACATACATCAAAGTGTCCTTTTCTGATAATGTATACTCAGGCTATTGGTCCAGTATTTGAATATATATAGTTTCTTTGAAGCAATTATTGTATAAAGGGAAGCTAATTTGGGAGGAGCAATTTTCTCAGAACTGATTGCAGAAACAGCCATACAATTATCTCAACAGAGCACTTAAAACAGTGCTGAAAGGGCTTGTGCCTTCTGATTTGCCCTCATCTCCTGCATCATGGTTTAATTTCCTGCATCCAATCACTCCCAGAATGAGACAGACTGAGGGTTCGCCTCCTGAAAATGACCAGTGATCAGGGAATACCCAAGGGTTTCAGTCTCAAACTCTCTCTTTTTGCCCTTCAAATTCTCCCCTCTCTCAGCAGACTGATATCTGAAGCAGGTGCCTCCATGTCACACACCTGCCTTCATGTAAAAGGTGCCTTTAGTCAAACTACCTAACTTTTCTGAGCTCCAAGTGATCACTGTTTCAGATGGGAAATATTTGCAGGTATACTTTGTAAAATGCTATACAAATGCAAGGTGGCAATAGAAGTCACAGTAGAAATAACTAGAGCGGTATTTGGACATGCTCTTCTTTGGCTTGAACTTGAGAAATAAAGAGAGTGTATACATATTTGTTCCAGGCACTATGGTTTAGGCAAGATCAGATAATAGCTAAGAGTGTGTGCTCTGGACTCCAACTGCCAGGGTTTGAGTGCTAGCCTGGTGAGTTAGTAGCTGGGAGACCCTGGGCAAGATATTTAATTTTCCTAAACTTCCATTTACTCTTAGGTAAATTGAGGAAATCCACAGTGCTTCCTTTACAAGGGCAAAGGAAAGATTCAATGCTGCAATCTGTGCAAAGTGTCTGGACATAGTTTCCATTCCAGAAATGTTGGCCATTATTATTACTAAAATCATTAAGCTCTTCTGACAATAATCCCATGAGTTTGGTATCCTCTGCATTCCCCCCTATGAGGAAAATGAGGCTTAAAGAGGTGAAATAGCTTGCCCAGTGTCACCCCCGATAAGGGAGGGTGGGGACCAAGCCCAGGCTGCTTCCATGGCCCACCCTCTATCCACTCAGCTTAATGAGAGTTTCAGCTTCACGCTTCTCTCCCCTTGATTAGGTGTTAAATATTTACCATCTTGCCTTTCTTCCTCTCTACCCTCTTTAAAAATGGTTTAATTAAAATCATTCATTGAGCTCATGATAAAAATATGTAAATGTGATGATTTTTGTGAAATGAATCTATTGTTTCCCTTTCATTCCCAAAGGACTGTGGATAAAAGAGGATCGAGATTCAGGGCTTCCAGTGAATTTGAACAAGCATTTGATAATACGTTGTATAACTGATTTCAAGGTCTGGTGGCCACAGGACCCAGCAATTCATGTGTGCGAAGCACAACTGGACTCCCAGGCAGGAGCTGGTGGTGTAGGGGGAACATTGCCTCAGTATTTCTAGGAAAATTGAGTGGAGTGAGTTTGAAGAGGCAGAGCTGGAGGAAACCCATTTGCATTTCCCCACTGGTCCTCGCCATGCTCACCTGTCAGAAGGTAACCTGGATGGCATTTGCCTCCTTCCCCTCTGAGGTCACAGCTGCAGAACGCTCATGCCCCTCCCCCTTCTCCTGCCCCATGATCCCGCCTGGCCTGTGCACTCAGTATAACTCAATGCACTTCCTTTGTTCCTTAAGCACCTGCTTTATGCTATGTTCTGGGAGTTCAAGTCCTTGCATTCAACACCTATTTGCCCAGTGAGAGTCACTGAGCCTGGCAGTGGGCTAGGTGAGTGCCCACTTTCTTCAGATTTCAAGAAATCTAGGAATGGTCATGTGGACTTCAGAACTGCCAGCCTAGCCTGGGTCAGGGGAAGGACAGGCTCTTACTCAAGCACTCTTGACATTTTTTGTGCTCCCAGCCAATCATTGAAATAAACAAACAAACAAACAAAAAACCATGCCTCCAAAGTTTACTCCCCAGTCTAGCTTGGCTGGTTTGGGGGCCATTTTTTTTAATGGTTCCCAAACCCTTGGTATTAAATAGGAAAGGTCACCACCACAATAAACAGCCTCCACATCTAATGGCTTAGCACAGTGAATTTTATTTCTCACTCACAGATTAGGAGTGGGGATTGGGCAATAGGTGGGGGAACGCTGCTTGGTGTCTAGTTATTCAGGGATCAAGTCTTATTCCACCTTGTGACTCTGTCTTCCTCTAGTTCTCTCAATCGACAAGGATGGTGTGGGAAGCTTTTTTTTTTAAATAAAAATTAGGATTCACTTTATTTATTTGTTTGTTTATTTCTTAGTTATTATCTTTTAAAAAATTTTTATTTCATATTGGTGTATAGTTGCTTAACAATGTAGTTTTAGTTTTGGATGTACAGCAAAGTGATTCAGTAACACATATACATGTATCTATTCTTTTCCAAATTCATTTCCCATTTAGGTTATTACAGAATATTGATCAGAGTTCCCTGTGCTATACAGTAGGTCATCTATTTGTTGATCATCTATTTTAAATATAGAAATATGTACATGTCAATCCCAAACTCCCTAACTATCCCTTCCCCACTAGTTATTCTGTGAGTTTGATTCTGTTTTGTAAATACAAAGAACCATAAGAGACTACTGCAAGCAACTATATGCCAATAAAATGGACAACCTGGAAGAAATGGGACAAATTCTTAGAAAGGTACAATCTCCCAAGACTGAACAAGGAAGAAATAGAGAATATGAACAGACCAGTCACAAGTACTGAAATTGAAACTGTGGGAAGCTTTTATGGGCCAAGAAGCAGTGCAAACTTCTGCTCACATTCCAGAGCTCAGCCCCGTGGTTGCACTACAAGGGAGTCTGGGAAGTGGAGTCCAGCCCTGTGCCTGAGAAGAAGGGGAGCATACAGGCTATAGTGAGGGCCACACCTGTGTACTGTGGATTCCCTTACGGAGTGAAGTCTTTGATGACAGTGATGATGGAAATGCATATGCCGAGCACCTTACTCAGTGTCTGGTGCTGCTGTGTAAGTGGTAAATACTCCCTGGGGAAAAATGAGTGATTGAATCAGTGATTGAACAATCTAAGCTGTAAAATAATGGTCAAAACCATGGACACAACCTCCCACCATTTGGTTTTAGCATACGCTTTAGTCTACTTTGCTGTGTTGAACAATGCAGAAGGGAAGTGTAGCACAACTTGGACGTTTCCTAATCCTCTAACTTTTCAACATTTCAATTGAAACTTCTTTCATCTCACACCCCTCTTCACTGGACAAAAGTTTGAGGGGTGAGAGGCTCAGCTCCTTTAGGAGGTATTCTTATCACAGTTTCATTCCCTCCAACTCATCCCAGTTCCTCCCAGTTGCACTAACTTTATTTCCTTCCCCAGTCACAGAGAAGATGACATGAAGCCGTATCCTGCTCCCTGTGTACCAAACAGCTCCTAGGAAATCTCTCATCTCAGACATCTGAACGTTATCCTTGACATAGGAACAGACTTTTTTAATGTATAAAATCCTTTTCTATCTTAAAAATGTTGCACATTCAAGAGCATCGTTTTTCCTTGGACACAAAATGTCTAATCAGAACCTCTAGGTTGAGTCCTTTGTTCTTCATGGCATCTTCCCTTTCTATGGTGTATGATACACAATGAATATATCATAGATTCAATGGTGGGCAGCACAGGACAATGGGATTTACTGGAATGTAAACCACAGTATTTTGGTAACTCAGAATACTGTTGCTCTTACAGTAGTTGTACCAAAACAAAAGTTGAAGAGCAAACTTATACTTCCATGTTCCACCTGCTTCACCCCCAGATTTCACAGCACAGGGGCCCAAGGGGATCCAAAAGGGATCCAGTAATGACTAACTTTATGTGTCAACTTGGCTGGGTCATGGTGCCCAAATATTTGATCCATCAAAACATCATTCTGGATGTTTCTTTGAGGGTGCTTTTAGATGAGATTAACATTAAATGGATGGATTTTGAGTAAAACATATCTTCCTCTAGCATGTGGATGAGCTTCATCCAATCAGATGAGGGTCTTAAGAGAAAACACAATAAAATCCTCCCCAAAGTGAGAGAATTCTGTCCCCAGTCTTCAGACTCAAGACTGCAACATCAACTCCTCCCTGGTTCTCCAACCTGCTGGCCTGCCCTGCAAAACTTGGACTTGAAAGCTCCCATAATCTCATGAGACAACTGTTTAAAATTCTATCTCTCTGTCTCTGTCTCTGTCTCTCTCTCTAAATATATATATATACACACACATATTTTGTATACACATATGTATTTTCACATATATATATGTAACATTATATATAAACATACATATACATACATATATATGTAAATGTGTATATACACACATGCGTCAGGTAAAAACAATAACTCCAAATACCCCCTTTTTCCCAAATAGGAGATCCAAATAAAAAGTTTCAGTCAACTTGAAAATATAAAGTTTTAGAAATGAAGATGAAAGACTCAAATGTCTACTTACATTTTTTCATTAATTTATTTACACATGCGTATTTAAAATACCTGAAAAACACAGTACTTACATTAATACTATGAATGAAATAAATCTTAAAAATAAATAAGCATAGACTACTTGGAATTTATGAATCACTTTATCAATTTGCATTGTTTTCGGTTTAATTTGTTTGTTTGGAATTTTACAAAATCAAGAATTTTGTAAAGGTAGCACATCAATAGTACTTACTTAACATTTCAGCTCAAGAATTATCCCCTTGAGACTTCTCAAAGAAAATGAATATTTTAAGAATCTTGTTTCTCAAGATTCTTCTCTACTCCCCCTAATTTTAAGAAACACAACTTTTTGAATAATGAAAGCAATCATTTAAAAACTTGAGAATTCCTGATTTCTACTTATCCCATGAAAATGATTTTCAAAAAGAGAAACTTACAGGTGCTGTAATAATTGTAGTTAAAAATACCTCTTCAGCTTCAGGGCATTCATAGTAATTTGAAGAGATTATTGACCACACTGATGAGGAACAGAAAGAACTCCTTTGGGAGAGTCAAACCAGGTTAGAATATGGGCAAAGTATCTAAAAACTGGCTGAAACTAATTTTTTGTTCTACATTAAATAATTGAGAGATTTTTCTAAGTACCTGAAAACCTACATTTAGACTAATTCCTTCTTTTCTGAAGGTCACTTTTGGGGAAAATGCATCACTTTATACTCAGGTATATAAAAGAGTGACCAGATAATTTTCTGCCCAGAATATTGGTTGGTTGTGGGTAGAGGAACTGACCTGGGGGCCACTTTAGAACATCTTTCCCCTCTTCCTCCCATCAACATTCTCAATCTGCTGAATCCGGTGTAATGCAGGAAATGCAGGAGTGAGTTGTTTTCAATTCTTTAGACATGACATACTTTCCTCAGAGCGGTGTTGCCCAATAGACATGTAATGTGAGACACACACACAATTGTAAGTTGTCAAGTAGCACTTGAAAAAGGTAAAAAGGAAACAGGTAAAATTAATTTTAATAATGTATTTATTGAGCACAAAATATTATTTTTACATGCAGTCAACATGAAAAGCATTCATGAGAAATTTTCTATTCACTTTTTTCCTAATAAGTCTTAGAAATCTAGTGTGGATTTTATACTTAGAGCACAACTCATTTTGGACTCACTGTGTTACAAAGCTCAATGGCATCTGTGGTTAGTTTCAATCATACTGGAGCGTGCAGGTTGGGATATAAGTATATATATATATATACATAAAGAATAAGAACGTACAATACATATACAGGTATATATATATTTGTATATATTCTTATGTCTATTTTTATATATATTTTACATATTCTTTATATATGAATATATATTCTATATATAAAATATATATTATATATAATAATATATTCTATATATATTCTTACATCTATTTCTATGTATATTTTATATGTATCTTCTTATATATATAATGTATAGAAATAGATATAAGAATATATATACTCTATTTCTATTTGTATCTATTTCTATATATTATATGTATATATATATATATATATATATATATATATATATATATATGTATATAGTGTTTTTTTCCAGCATAGAGGAACCAATTCTAAAACTTGCTCAGTGATTAAGTACATATTTTTAAGGTATGAGCTGGGGAAGTGGGACATTTATTTATTTATTTCCAGGCAGTTTTGTTCCAAATACATGAGTGTCATTTCAGAAATAGACACTTCATCAGTTTGGATACTACTCTTGCCATTTTCTCTGCCATTGAACTAGAGCAAGCTGGTCTCAGGTTCTCCTTCTGTGCAATTCAGATCATTCCTTTTCTGTTAAGGCCCTGGGCTTGAGGTCCAAGTGTTATGGAGAGCTCATTCTTTGAAATATGTTATTCTGCTGTCTCTTAAAGGCTTCAAGTCTTAAATTTAAAATAAAATCAGAATGGAATTCAAGTTTCACTTATTAGACATTCAAGAGGAAATATTACTCTGCTTGATGTTGACTATCTGAAACAATAATTAGTAATGATTAAAAAACTGTCATTTATTGAAAGTCTATTCTGCACTCCACCTATCCAAGGTACTTTTAAGTTTACTTTTACTTTATTTAATCCTCATACCTACACCATGAGAGTGAAAATACCTGATTCATAGATGGCTAAATGTGCCTTAAGTGAAGTCTTTTGTTCAAGAACCCAGAGCTGGTAAGACATAAATAAAAAATTAAATACAAGTTTTTCTCTTCTGATTCAGGTTCCATAGTATGATCCCAGGGCTTATGATTTTGCACTGTTGAGAGAATTTCTTCCAAGTAGCATTACTGAACTTTTATGTATTGCAGAACATCTGGCCCTAAAGTGAAAATAACCATGTTTGAGTCCTGACCCTCCTTTTATCACTTACTCTATGGCTTTGGAAAAATCATAAAGTTGACTTCTGCTTCCTCCTCTGAAAAATGGAATAATGAAGCACCCCTCAAATGTGGATTCATGAAGCTTGGGCATCTAATTATGTTAGAGCATTAAATAAAACCACAAACACTAGAAGTAACCTGTTTATTAGTAGGGCAATAACCTAAATAAAATAAAAATGTGTCATATGTTTCAACAAAAATATTAGATATACAGGCATTAAAAGTAAAATTTTCAAAGAATATTAAATGTCTAGATTCTGGATGCAATGTTAAGTAAAAATTTTTTAACTATAGAAAAAACAATATATACCATATGATCCTAATTTGGTAATTCACAGAGACATGCATAAACACTTAGGAAAAAATAATCCTGCCAAGAATCACATTTATTGTGGTTATCTTTGGGTCATAAATTACAAGTGTTTTTTTTCAACAGAGTGCACTTCTATATGTTCCAAAATTTCTATAATGATCACATGTTAATTTATCTTCTTTAATAAGAAAAAGAAATATTTTTAAGTGGCATCTTTAGTTCCCAGGAAAAGTTCACTTTTAATGAAGACCATTTGATTCATCAAATAAAGTTTTCTACCTCCTACACTTAATGAACTATTTTAAGTCTCCTCTTTCCTTAGACACCTACTGTTCCTATTAATTCTAATATACTATCAGCCCTCATTATAACACCCCTGAGGGACCATAGGAATAAGTGTTGTTTCCAACAGGCACAAAGTGAAGTCACAGGGAAAGTAAGGAAAATTGGAGACTTTCTAGTTCCCTTATGACCTACGTGGTTTTTCCCTAAGTAAGGCTTCTGTGAGTTACTGTGTATATATCACAACAGTTGTAAATGAAGCAGCTGATCTTTTATGTAATAATGATTTCTTGCTTTAGTTAGAGATATAAGGAGGATTTAAATGTCTGGTAGAACCTAAAGGCTCTCTAAAGGGGAGTGAGCCCCAACTGTGCTTCTATAGAATTCCAGGAATGGTGAAAGGAATTCTGGAAGATGTGGATTTGGTTCTTTAGCTGCTAGTCGCTGAATATCCCAGAGACCCTAGTCTGTAGAAGGGCACTGGAATTTCCCCTCTCAAAACTGTGCAGGTGAAATGGAACATCTGCTAACACTCTTTGTGTTAGTGAGGGAACCATAGTTATTAGAAGCAAATGCTAGTTCCTGTCTTCTGTAAGACTATTGGGAAGCTCTTCCCCAAATTCTCCAATCAAAACTAATCTGACTTTTCTCAAATGTGAACACAGTGTGAAGGTCTCCTGATGCCTGTAAGGAGACCAAGGTGGAGAAGAAAAGGACTGTGAAATCAAGAGCAAGGACAAGGTAGAACAACTGCTTGGAGTTTGAGATCCATCGCAGCTTGATCTTTTTGTGTGACCTGTGTGTGTGTGTGTGTGTGTGTGTGTATACATGTGTTTCAGTTTAAGTGAATAATTGAGTTGAAATATATATATATTCCTAAAAGTGATGCCCACTGTGTTTCTCTAAGAATAGTCAATCAAGGAGGGTGTGTGATGTAGTGGGTGAACACTTCCTGTCAAGTCAGAATGATGGAGTTCAAGGTCTGCACCATGCACTGAAGGCTGAAGGACCTGCGTCAAGTTCTTTCAACTCTCCAAACCTTAGCTTCCTCTCCTGGGAAGAAGGGATAAGACTATCTTTCTCACAGTGTTGTGATGAGGATAAACTGAGTGGACACACTGAAAAAACAATGGGTGATGATTATTGCACTCTAGTTAATAGATGACTCTTTTTCTACCTGATATAGCAAAAGATCACATTCTTTGAATGCAGACAAGAGTTTTAAAAGTGGTCCTGCATGTGTTTTCTCATTTACAGTCTTAAGTAGAATTGTTCATGGTGATAAAATATGAAACTGTGGACTGGATCAGCCTTAAAATCTTATCTGAGAGTCTCAGGGTCTTGTCTCTCAGGTGTTCCCTAACTTTTCCTTGCCGGATTCAGAGTAGACCAAACAGCAAGTTCAGATCTGTACTTTCCCTTCAACTTTTTTTTTTTAAGGCGCTTGGTCCCAACTGCAGATGCCTAGAGGAAGATTTACAAGGGAACTGAGAAATTTTGTATCTTAGGAAAGTTGTTTTTTTTTTTTTTTTGGAGGGGGGGTACTTTACAGGCCAACATGAAATTTTAAAAAAGGTCCTTTTATGAAAGTTATCCATCAAATGTCAGGGATAATAATCAATTTTCTGTCACAATGAACTGATAAAATCTTTCAGTAATAATGTCATGGGGGGAAAAATTTGTGTTGGAACTCGAAACGCAGAGCCCTGATATCAAACGAATTCATAAAAGCTCAATGCCGCTGTAGCCCTCGGAGGCATGACAAAATACAATTTCTCACCCACGGGATATGGAATAATTCCCCTTTTTTATTTTTACACTGAGAGGAGCAAAAGGAAATCTGAATTTCAAAAAAAAAATATTACACAATCCTGCTTTTGCAGGGGAACATTAGTGATCATTTTGGCCACTGATATCAGAAACCGTTCTGGTGATTTCTCTCACATCATGCAAATGGCCGCATAATGTCTGCTCGTCTTGGAATGTAAAATCAAATCAGCATTCTAATGCTACAAGCCGGTGATGAGCTTGAGAATAAATATTCAGGAGCGCATAAAAAAAATCAAGGCAATCAAGAGGAGCCAGCGTCCTCGCTCGGACTATAAATCTTTGTCTATTTCAATTGTAGGGCTGGCCGAATCAGTGTAAAATTCCAGCGGGGATGTCATCAATTTCTGTTAACCTCTCTATTCCTCTTTGTGTCGGCTCTGGGGTGATGGATTGGTTTTGTCACTTCTGCTCCGTTCACAGTGTGTTAACATGGAAGGGTGCAGGCAGGTTATGAGGAAAGGTTATTGCTGTCCCAGCCTTGACCCTCCCTTCCTCTCTTCTGTAGGATCACAGGGTCCTTTCACATGGGGTCTTCTTTCGGTTCCTGGATGCTCAGCTCAAAGACCACATGTTGGCTGGTCCAGTGCTGAATCACACTAACCCTAACCCTAACCGTAACCCTAACCCTAACCCTAACCCTTTTGAAGTGAAAATAGGCCTATTGATTCAGCTTCTAAAGGATCAGCTGGCAGTGTATTAAGATAAAGGAAGGAAAATGTTAGGAAACTGGACTCCAAACACAACTCAGGCTCTGAGTTACTACATGGCCTCAGATATAGCTGCGTCTCTCTTGGTGTCACTTTCCGAACTGTAACTGGCTTTTTCCAGCCAGAACGCCAGTAGTTAACTATATTCTCACAGCATGCATAGGCTGTGACTTCAAGGTTGCAGGACAAAGTATGCTGTTTATTAACACATAGCTTATAACTGTGCTGTCCAGTATGATAGCCCCTGGTCACATGTGGCCATTTCAATTTTAAAGTCATTAAAGTGAAATCAAATTTAAAATTCAGTTCTTCTTTTCACTAGCCACATTGCAAAGTGCTTAATAGTCATCTGTGACTTATAGATACTCTATTGGACAGCACAGACATTCAACATTTCCATCATCATAGAAAATTCTATGGACAGAGCTGGCTTAGATTGAATTTATCTGTACGGGTTTATACCTTTCAAAGTATTCACCAAGGGAAGGCAGATACTTATTTCAATAAGGTTGCCATTGTTGAAACATTGGAGCTTAGTTATACAGCTATTAATCAAAGATGAGGCATGTTCATAAGGTAATGGCTTGCTTGGAAATTGACTCTAAAGGAATTCCAAAGACGTTTCAAGCTTGTTTTGAGTGATGACAAAGTTATTGAAATAAGTATGATAGAAAGAGCTTGTGGGCATTTGTTTCAGAGGGATCTGAATTCCAGACACAAATCTAACATGTCCTAGGTCCAAGACCTTGGGAAGTTCATTGAAACCCCTGAGCCTCAGTTTTCTCATGAGTGATATAAGAAATAGTAATATCTTATCCATAAGTTTTTTTCTGAAGTTTAAATGAAATAACATTGCAAAGAAGTCTAGGATGGTGCATTGAACAGAGAGGAACTTAAAACACTTTTGCTCACATGATGTGAAAAATTTTGTACACCCCATCTTTGAAAAGTATTATGAACCCATGCATTACAAGGGTAGGTGCAATGGTAATTTTTAACTACTAGAACATAGATACAAGCACCATGTTGCTAGAGCTCACAACCTACTTGTTTTTTAAGCCAACCAATGCTCAAAGAGGTTACTATAGTTAATTTTATGTGTCAACTTGACTGTGCTAAAGGATGCCCAGAAATCTGGTAAAACAGTTTCTGGGTGTGCCTGTGAGAGTGTTTCTGGAAGAGATGAGCATTTGAACCAGTAGAAAGAGGTAAAGCAGGTTGCCCTCCCCAATGGCAGTGGGAATCATGCAATTCCTTGAGAGTCAAAATAGAACAAAAAGGTGAAGAAATGGCAAATTTGCTCTCTCTGTTTGAGGTGGGGCATCCACGTTCTCTTACCTTTATACACTAACACTCTTGATACTTGGACATTGTTCTCAGAATGAATTGCATCACCTGTTTTCCTGGGTTTCTAGTTTCAGATGGTAGATCATGGGACTTCTCAGCTTCCATAATTACATAAACTAATTCTTTATAATATATATTGTTTTACATGTATATATATATATATGTATATGTATAATTATATATCCTCTTATATACAGTATTATATATTTTATCACATATATAAAACATGTATAAGTTATATATACATCCTTTATTATATACATATATTTGGTTCTGTCTCTGTGGAGAACACTTACTAATACAGAGGTTAAAACCCTTGCTTAATGTCACTCAATAAACATTCTGTTTACTAATTCAGGCCTCTTTTTCTACCATATGAAGTTAATATTACAAAATCCAGTTTGGTGAACATCAAAATCTAGGAAAATGCACAATTATCCAAGTCTGTCCGATCTCCCTGATTCGGACAAACTACTGTATTTGGAAATGGATGTAAGTATATCAAATAAAGGTCTGTAACATATAATCTATAGTCTGGTGCCCCAAACAGTGTGACAAGATATTGGTCTGTCCTGAAGAAATTAATGACTACAGTTTAGTAGCAACACTTCCTAGGGAAGCAGAACAGTGTGTGAGTACAGCACAAAATCACTGAAGTAGACTATACACAGTGGAATTCTTGCTTTTCCAATGACCAGCTCAAGGACTATGAGCAAGTTATTCACCCTCAAATGTCTTTGGTTTCCTCATCTGTAAAATGGGGATGCTGGTACCTACCTCACAGGGCTGCTGTGAGAGTTAAATCTGATAAACTATGTAAAGCATGTAACACAGTGCTTAATAGGGCTCAATCAATGACACCTATTTATATTTTCATAGTAAAGATGCTTTTTCATGGGACTGGAGTGCACAAAACTTGTCCACATGCATGATTTCACTTGGTCCTTGCTTGCTCGAGCCAGTAGTGGCACTGAGATTAGAACATCCATTTTATTGATGGGGAGACTGTGTTTCAGGAGGCTGCACAGTCCATTTGATTTCAAGTCTTCAGTGTCTAGAAACAAAGTTGGTCTAGACAAATAACCCTCAAAGGAAAGATTTAACACATAAACTGAAGTAAGCGATTAACATTGCTCTGAGACCAAATTAATAAGAAAATAGTCTGGTCAAAACTCCCCTTTGAGCTATGTGTATACATGTGATTGGATAACTACATTTAAGGATGTAAGATAAGTTGACTTCAAGGTGGTGGTGGTGGGAGGGGATGGGAAAAATCCAGTAACAGGATAAAGGCAAGTGAAGGATATATCTTTCTGAGTGTCATTTGTCCACTAGGTTGCAAATTCCATGAGAACAGGGATCCACCTGTTCTGTTTCTATCTCAAAAATACCCAGAGGGCTGTCTGGTATATCATGAGCTTTCATGATTAGTGGAGAGAAGAATAAGTGAAATATTGAATGGAGAAGTGAATGAATGAAACCACAGGGAAATCACATCCTGACTGTTTAGTAGTTAGTAGTTATGGATAGAATCATGTGGAGAACTCTTTGAAAGGTAAGGTGCCTGGACCTCATCCCAGACCAAGAGAATCAGAATCTCTGGCTATGGGTCTTGAGCAAGAGTATTTTTACTAGTACTCAGGGTGAGACTAATTTTCATCTAGGAGTGAGAACCACTGATCTAGTCCTATCCATTAATTTAACAGATGGAAAAACTGAGGATCCAGCAGCAGAAAGGACTTGCCCAAGGATTTGAGGCAAATCAATAGTTGTTCTAAAGCTAGGGGCTTTGGGCATGAATCTGTGTGTGTGTGTGTGTGTGTGTGTGTGTGTGTGTGTGTGTGTGTGTGTGTGTGTGTGTGTGTGTGTGTGTGTGTGTGTGTGTGTGTGTGTGTGTGTGTGTGTGTGTGTAAATGCATACAATGACTTCTCATGCTGTAGTTTCCTTACACATGCATGTGAATCTTCTTCTCCCTGACAGTCTTCCTCCATTGATCCTTTTGCTGTATGTCTCCTTCCCTTGTAACCCTTTTTTCTAAAGGGGGTTTCCCCCCTTTAGAAGCTTCCAGTTATCTCTTTCATCCACAGACTGGGTGACATTCCTCTACTCTGTGCTCCTAAATTCCTCTGGGTTTTCCAAAGTGAATGGGTTGCAATGTATTTTTCTTGTGAATCCCTACACTTGTATCCCCCATCATATGGTGAACTCAAGGGCAGAAAGGATGTCTATTTTATCTACTTGTCTCCAGAGCTTGACACATGGGCTTAATTAACAGATAACAAATTAATGTGGGCCAGTTGCTTTACATGCATACAAGTGATTTGTATATACATATACATATCTGTGTGCATGTATATCATTTGCGTAGGACTCATTTAAAACTTTATCATTTGAATGTATGTGTGATTAAATGTAAATGAGATAATTTAATTTAATTTGACAGAATTTGTTGAGCACCTATTATATCAAAAAGTTCTTTGTAAAAACAAGAGGTTAATGAGAAGTAGAACAGTCTCTGACCTCACTGTAGCTCACAGGCTACTTGGTCAGACTTACTCACTAATTATAACACAGTTAAGTTTTCAGTGTGTTAACTGTTATGACAGACCAACAAGCAAAACAGGGAGCAAAAACAATCTGATAGCATGTGGTATATGAAACATTAATCAAGTGGTTCTTAACCTTCCTTTGGAGGGCCTCTTTGAGAATTTGATTAAAACTGCTATGAAGCCTCTTGCCGGAAAATGTGCACAAGGCAGATCCACTGAGGATTGCCCATGAACTTTTTGGCCACCCACTGATGCAGGATAAGGTTCTTGGCCCTGGTCACTACCTCAGTGGGGTTCAATGCCACCCCACCCTTGAGGTTTATGTGCTATCTAGTAAGCCAGGGAATTTCCCTTTCAATAAAATTTAGCAACCCAGACACTAAACATGTTTCTAGACTCCTTACATCTGTCTCACAAGGTCTGAGAAGACCAGAAAGAAGTTTCATTTACTTCAGAGACACCAGGATATACACAACTAAGTGAGTTTGCTGTTGATGTGGTTTTGGCTTGACACATGATCTGGAGAAGAAAACCGTAGAGCATTGCTGGCCAGATCAGAGCTCAGCCACTATACTGACCATTGAAAGCAACCCATTCCCATTCTTCATAAAATGTAGTATCACTTCCTAATTTGGATTCTACACGTAAATGGATACCTCAGTAAGCTGAACATGGACTCCATTTCTCCTGTGACATCACTCATCATCCCCTTGGCTGAAGCAACTTAAGGGATATTTCTCACTTTGCACTCTGAAAAATTTTTGAGGACCCAAATAGGTTTGCTCATGTGGGTTATATCAGTATTTACCAAATTAGAAATTAAATGTTTAGAATATATAATTATTAATTTATTTAAAATAAAAATAACAAATTCATTACCTGATAATGGAAAGAAAATGTTTGTAGTAAAAGATAATGAGTCCACCCGCCAAAATAAGACACTGAGAAGAGTGACATTATTTTATATTTTTGTAAATCTCTTTAATGTCTGACTTAATAAAAGACAGCTGGATTCCCGTGTCTGCTTCTGCATTCAATATGTTGTGATATGTTGTTTTGATTGAAGTATATGAAGAAAATCCAGCCTCACATATTTGTGTCATTGGAAAAAGAAGGGGTAGTTCATAGCTCTTAAGATAATTTGGGATATTCTTCTTTGATACTATGCCAAAACTTGACAAGGGGTAGTTTCTTAAAGGTTCATTGTAATATGGAATCTGAAACCATATCAATGAGCTTTTCATGCCCTGTTATATTGAAATCTATTGGTCTGTCTTGAACTTTAAATGTAGTTAGTGATAGACTCATGCATGACTTTGGAAAATGGCTCACTGAGTTATGCAAATCTCCCAAATGCTGATACATTTAACATGTTATTACCCCCCAAAATCACCTTCATTAATATTACTACTGATCTCATCAGAAAAGTCTTTAATATTGGAAAGGAGTCAGGATCACAATAGCAGATACAAGTTTTACAAAGTTCTAAATTTAACTTGAAAGCTCTAATTTTATTATTGGCAACAAATACTATCTGTTGTATTTGTTCAAGTGAAAACTTCAAGCTCATTCTGTTCATTTTCAAAAACAGAATCTGCCAAACCCCAAGATCTGAATAATCATAGTTTGTCTGTAAGTTGTTGCTTCAAATGAAAATGGTATTCTGTGAAGAAAGCACTAGTTTAGATCACAACTCAAATAATCACACAAGTGCCTTTCCTTGAGACTACCATCCAATCTCAGTATGTAGCGGAAGTGCTGTATACACACTTCCCATTTTGTCAGTCAGAATATTATAGAGACTTTGAGCTAGGTAGAATAATGGTCCCTCAAAATGTCCATGTTCTAATCCCCAGAACCTGTGAACGTCACCCTACAAGACAAAAGGAACTTTGAAGACGTGATAAAGTTAAGGATCTTGAGATGAGATTTTCCTGGTTTTTCTGGGAGGGCCCAGTCTAAACACATTGGTTTTGTGAGTGGAGACTTTTTCTTGGCTGTATTTAGAGGGGGAGATGTGACTATGGGAGAAAGACAGGGAGAGGCACAAGGTGGCTGACCTTGAACTTAGAAGAAGGAGGCCATGAGCCAAGGAATGCAGGCAGCCTGTAAAGCTGGAAAAAGCCAGGCTATGGATCCTCCCCTAGTGTTGCCAGGCATGGATGCACCCCTGCTGACACCTTGATTAAAATCACATGGTAAGGCCCATGTCAGATTTCTGACCTATAGAATTATAAGATAAATTTGTATTGTTTTAAGGTACTGCGATAATGTGTAGAGCAGTGGTACAAAACTAAGAGACACTTGAACTCCCAGGTCAAGACATAATAGCATGAATCATTTTTACAGTTTCATGATGGATATTCTTAAATAAACCTGGAAGGGAAGGTGTTGACTCCACCACTATTATTCAGTGCCACTGCCTTCACTAGTGCTAAGATGTCAGTAGTTTTGCCCACCTCGCTTTGCATCATCAATGCAGAGGCCAATACAGTGAAAAAAGCAAAGGGCATCTTGGTGTTATTTAAAAAAATCTCTTGACATCACAGACCCACTGAAAGAGTCTCAAGGTCTACCAGGATCTATGGACTACATGTTAGAATCACTGAATTTAGTTGTACAATGATTCTTTGAAACATCCTGCAAATTTTTATCGTGCCCCCTCCCATGTTCAATTTATAAACTACCCCAAGAATTGAATTAGACAGTGATGGGTTTCAACAAGCTAAGGTGAGGTGGATGTTTGGGCATCTTGAATCTCACTCTTTGAGAATTCCGTCCATAGTATTCAGATAAGTGCAAAGACATTGCTGGGAAATTCTCAGTCCAACGCTGGATTTTAACACATCAATAACCTTCTATAAGTTTTCAATGATTTAATTTTGGTTTCTCTGTATCTATTATACCCCAGCATTTATTGATTTAAGGAAAATGAAGACAAAAATACACACATCCTTCCATTTTGATGCATATTTCCATCCATTTCAATCAAGTTAGTCACTTGCTTTCTTTCTCAGAGAATAAAATCGATAAAATTGATGAAGCTTTCCCATGTGGGCAAACTTCCTTGGGGAGTAGATTGCAACCATTTGAACTGGAACACTTGGAGATAAAAATGTATGCTGTGGGCTTTCAGAACCTGAACGTGTGCATTTAAAATGTTTTTAAGCGCTCTCATTAACAGATATGTTCTTTTTGATTGATTGGTTGGTTTTCAAAAAAAAAAAAAATCTGCAAGGGAACAAATTCAGTAATAGTTGAAAATTAAAAGCCACAGAAATGTTTCGGTGGAAGAAACCAAAACTCTCTCTTTGATGAGAGCCAGGTGGGCATGTGACATCATGCCAACCCAACTGTGTAGCATTAAACCAGACAGAACAAATAGATCTTTTGTTTCTGATTTCCAAAGCAAGGTCAGTATGATTTAGGTGAAGAAAAACAAAAGCATTTAGTTTGAGAGTCACTTAAACAATTACGACTTTTGTTCACATAACAAATCTCTCTAAATTGTGGCTTTCCTCCATGCATGTGATATAGAACAACTTTATTAGCAGCTCCAAAGTCTTCTAAAGAGGACAGGTTATGGAGACTGTTCAGCTCTCTGCTTCCTAAGGATCTCAGGAAGTTGTGGGTATAGCAATATCAAGACAGAGGTAGAGGAAAAGCTGAATATCACTTCACGATGGAGGTGGGTCAACTGGGGATTCTCAAGGAGAAGATTCAAGTGGAAGGAGACAGGAACCATCAAAGCTGAGTAATGAGGGAAGGGTAGGAGAAATAACCCTTCTGATGATACCAAAGAGGGGATTTCACCAAATGGGCACACTGGCTGGGATTTCTTTTAAGTTTATTGTTGAGTATGAAAGCTTCAGCAAAATCTACTGTTCTCATTAATGGCTTTGGTGCGAATAGACTCATTCTGGGGAACACGAGTAAGTTTTTGAGTTATGCTTCAAAATTGTCACACACAACTAGGGGAAGCTGAGATCTGAATACCATGTGAAAGGCAACTGAAAGCAACTTATGTGAAAATACCTGTTGAGTCAGGAGCACCGTATGCGTTTTTGAATTGGAATCAATAATGTGCATTTGAACACAAGGCAGTGACTTCAGTTCTCACGACTAGCGGCAAGGGTTGGGACCAGAAATAGCTAGATTCTGTGCCCTGATGTGGACAGAACCAAAAAACAGGCCTGCCCAGCAAGTCAGAGTTCCATCATGCTTGAATCTCTGACCCTACCAGCAGGGAAAAGTAGGGGAGAAAACTCCTTTCTTTCCATTCTCCTGGTGTATAAGTAAAACCACATGAATAATGATTCCATTTCTTGAGTGTTTATTATCCATCAGGCCCTATTCCAGACACACAGCAATCCTTGTCTCTCATAGCAATTCTGAGATTAAGTGGATTGCTGAAGATCTCAAGACCAGTAATTGCTTCTAGCAAATGTTCCTCCTACAAATTCTTGACATGTGACAGTGTCACTAAATTCATCCTGTTTGGGAGAACCAAAGTACAGCACAGGTGGTAGAAGGGCCTCTTCAGACCACCTGGCCCACCAGCCCTCTCCCAACATGGCAAGTCATACCTTTCTCTCAGTACCTTCATTCCTATGGATCCATCCGTTCTCTGCACGAACAGTGGGGCATAGTGTACTGGGAACAGTATTATGAAGGAGCTCATAATTTAGAATTTGGATATTTGAGTTCAAGTCCTGATTTTAATAAAGTAGTGGGCTGTTTCTAAGTGGCTGAGACTTTCTGGCTGTTCACCAACCCCCTTTTCTCTTTTTCCAGACAGACAATTATACTACATCCTCCAGCTTACCTTGTCATTAGGTGTAGGGTGGCCATGGCACTGAATTTCAGCCAACGGGATGTGAGCCGAAGTGAAGGGTACCACTTCCAGGACTTGTCCTTGAATATCACCCATGCAATAGCATTGCTCTAGAGTAAACTTGGGAGCCACATGTTAAACCCTGCACTGCTTCTATCACCCTGGATCTGCGAAAGACTGCATGGATCAGTTTCTCCCCTCATATCTGTCCCACTGCTGGTTGACTTTATTGAGGGAGAAAGAATTTACCTTAGGTGAAGCCACTGAAATTTGAGAGGTATATTGATTATAGTAATTAGCTTTATCTTAATAAAATTTAGGGTATGTGTTTGAATATTATATACTACCACCACTCTTGATAATAGCTATTATTAATGTCCACTTATTGTGAGCTGGGAATTGTGCTAAGGGCTGAATATGCATTATCTCACTGAAGTTCCACCAAAGCATTATAGGGTGGGTAATATCATCCTCATTCTACAAATGCAGAAACCGAGTCTCACAAAGTTAATTGAACCCCTGGATGACTCAGCTGCTGCACGGTGGTCATTGGGTTTGGAGTCCATCCGCAGTTATTCTGTAATGCTGCCCTGCCTTCCTCTTAGAAACCTCTTTTCTCCTTCTTTGCATCTGAGTGGAGTCTGAGAGTGGTTTGATACCACTCAGCAAAATATATTAATTGAATTGTCAGCAAACATTTATTTATTCTTTCAAACTTCTAGTGGTCACTCCATGTCAAGCTCTGTCCTGACCCTTTAGGAACAGGTGAAGGATCAGTCGTGGTGTGGGCTCTCACAATATGTAGAGGGTGCCATCTGTCTCCCAAGACCAGGTAGAAAAATGGATGCTAAAGTGTCGTTCCTGCAATGCAGGTTATGGCCATACTGTGTTGAAGATGTCGCTCTGTCTCTGGCCTACACTGGTTTTCTTCTGAGTGATGGTTCCTTAGTACCAGCAGCAGACACCTTTAAGCTAGGTTAAGTAAAAGGAAGTGTATACTTTGTGGGGGGCTGTAGGATAGAAACATGCAAGGGCCAGGGGGATCCCAAGGGAAGGGCACCCCATCTCTTGAGTACTTATTTCACTTTTCTCAGGCCCCCTCTTTATTGCCTTATCTTAAGACCCTCCTATGCTGACCCCATAGTATTAGGGAGGACATCTCTGAGGCCTCAGCCCTTGTGGTGACTCTTAAAGCAGGATTTGGACTGGTAAACATGAAGGGAAGGAACAAGAGTAAAGTAGTTATGGAAATTTGGGGTTGGTTTTGGGAACAACAGGATTTCCAGATTTAGTTCTTCTGTAGAATATAATTTTTTTTAATTTAATTTTGAATTTTATATTGGAGTATAATTGATTTACAATGTTGTGTTAGTTTCAGGTGCACAGCAAATTGATTCAATTATACATATATATATATATATATATATATATATATACATAGATTCTTTTTCAGATTCTTTTGCCATGTAGGTTATTACAGAATATTGAGTAGAGTTCCCTGTACTATACAGTAGGTCCTTGTTGATTACCTATTTTACATATGGTAGTGTGTATATGTTAACCGACCCATAGGTCTGTATTGATCCAGAATACATGGTGTGGCTATCCCAGTGGTTAAATATGTATAAATACAAGGACAATTAGTCTGGGCTTTAATTTTAGTCCAGTGTTAAAGACTTATTTTTAAAATGCTCAGTTGAATATTTGATATACACAGAAATTCTCCAAGCCAGTCTGTGAATTGAATTCAGGTGTCCTCCCTCACTCTGTGTGTATGGCAGTCACTAAAACAGAGCTGTGGGTACCCCAGCCCCATAGGAGGTCTAGAGATGTGTATACAGGACTCTCACCTTTGTCTTGACTCCTCATTTCTTTCCATTTGTCCATTCCTTGGGTTTATCTCTTATGCTTGACTGTAGAATTCACCTTCCCTGCCTTGACACTTGTCACTTTCTAAAGGTTCTTTTTGCTATTCCTGACTTTCCCCAGCCTCTTCCCCATGCCTGACTACCTCTGGATAACACTACTACCAGGTATGGCCTCTGGGACCCAGTCTTCAACCCAACCCAGGTGGCTGCTTCATAACCCAGGAGACTGGATCACAGGGGAAGAGAATAAGGTAAGGCCATGTACAGCAGACCTATGGTCCAGCATGGCCAGCGATCACCGGGCCCATCTTGTTCACCACTGTGTCCCACTGTTTCTAAAACAGTGCTTAGCACACCACAGCACTGAATGTACCACCGCGGCCCAGGCCCCGCCCCGGCCACTGGAGCTCCGCTTCTATTGAATAAACCAATAGAAAAAAGTGCAAGGGGCTGGAGTGTGCTTATGAGGAGGAACTGAAACAAAAGAAAAGTTCATGAGCAGTCTCTCAGTACAGTCCTTAGGTTGACAACTTGGTAACAGCGTGAAAACAAAGTAAGCCAAAGAAATACCTCCCCTGAGATGCTTCATTACTTTCCCCATCTAGGTGTGAATGCCATTAAGGCAAATTATTGCCTCTCAAATATTTTTAGCTCGATGCCCATTTCCATCTGCATTTGCCTTAGAGGTACATGTTTTCAACTAAGTAATAGGACATACAAATTAAATGCAATTTCCAATTTAAACCTGTACAAGTGTCACTTACCAAGTCCCCCCGATAGTCCCAGGGGGCTGCCCATAGCATTGTTGGCAAGTATATTACTGTACTTGGTTCCCATTATTTAGTCCAAGAGATTCTTATTAAAATAAAAGCCGGTAATAAAGTTAATATTTTATATACTGCACAACCACAGCGAATGTTTTGGTCCTAATAAATAGATTTATTTCTGCTCTTTGTTCTCATTTATGTTATGTTTTATTTTATTGTGTGCATACTGACATATACATATAAATACCCTCCTATGACATTTCAAGATTAAAGGTAGCACGTACCACAAGTATTTAAACATTAAAAATGGTTATAAGAAAAGGTTGGCATATTCAGGAGTCCAGAATTCTGGCTGGATGCTGAGCCCCCAAGAACCTGGTACTATGGTCTTAAACTGGATCTAGCCATCAGCCTGGGTAATAAACTGAGACCAATAAATAAACCAATGGATCTTCATTGGTTGGCACTGCTCCTTGAGATTATTTTCCCTTGTCTAGCTTTTCTCCCAATCCGGACACCTGACAGCTGGGCGAGCCCCTCAGCCTCTGGTTCTGGCTACCTCCTATTTCCCTCAGCACAAGCAAGATTGACCTGACTTGGTAACTAGACCACGAGCTCCTTCATGGGAGGGACAGTGCCGACTCGTGTCTATTTTCCAACAGTGATGCAGTGGGAGCAGAGTAGGCACTCAGTTAAAGAGGCATTGTTGAAATCCATTTGGATTAAGGAACTCTCTGGCTAACGAGGACCCTGGCTTTTGCAATCAACTGATTCTTGTATTTCCCTCCTTTCTCCCCCATCACACAATTGCTCAGCCCACAGCCCTTGGGCACACTTCTGGCATTATCTGTGCTTTGCTCTTGGATATCTACTTCTGTTCCTCTACTAAGTGCACCTCATTTAATTTTTTTTTTCAAATAAACATTGCAAGAAGACTTTGGCCCTGTAAAAAGAGGAGATTTGAGTGACTCACCAACACAATCGATTACTTTAGACAAATCATATAACATTCAGACTATTTTCTCTTCTGGAAAATGAAGGGACTACATTAAGTAACAGAACTCGTCTCTTTCATGTCCTTCATGCTTTATGCCTGATTCTACAAGGATCAGGGGCTGGATAACAAAATGAAACAAAATTAACAAATAAAAAAATTTGAAAACAAAATTAAAATAGCAAAATTTATGGACTTTCTATCTGACCACTATGGTTGTACCGTCTAATACTGCCATACCGTATTTGGATGGAGAGCTTTAAGATCATAAAATTATTTCCTTGAAAAGGACCTGTTTTTCCAGCTGGAGAAGGCATGTGGCAGTCTTGGAAAGCAAAGCACTCATTCACTGAACCACTGAGGAGGCTCAGAAAATGTTTAGAGGGAGATTGGAAAGCCACTGGCTTCCGGGTTCACCAGGCAGTGTGGCAAGAGCAGAATGAGAAAAACAAAACTAAACTAAACAAAACAACAACCCATTCCTTCATTCATCCATTCATTAAAAAATGCTGGTTGGAAATTTGCTATATGCTGTGGATGCTTGTGTCATCAAACTCAGCTCAGAATATTTAGAAAATAAAGCAGAAAAAATACGAAGTGGAAGGCTACCGCCAGCTTCTGGAAGGTATATACGTGGAGGAGGGGGTGGGGTGTTATGTAAACTCCTTCTCTCTATGCGTACAGCTTTTCATGTGCTTCAGAGATGGTGGGCACATAGTTAGGCATTTTGCTCTCTTCTCATTTTTCATTAATAACATAAGCTTTTCCATGTTGCAGCATAGCTTTCACCATTATCATTTCATTCTACCAGAATTTAATTATTCTTTGCTCTGTGATTGGTTGTTTGGATGTTCCTTGTGCTCCTTGTTTTACTACTAATAATCCTTCCAGGAAAATTTTTGTGAACCTAACTTTTATTTGTTTTTAGTTTATTTCCTTTGAACAGGCTTTCCAAAATATTAAAGTATTGGAGCCATTTTTTTTCTATTTAACTACGTATCAATTTTAGGAAACCTTGGCTAACTCTTCCCCATACGAGACACAAACAATCACCTTAGCTTTCTCAACTCTTTTCTTTCTTCTATATATTTTTGTTAGGTACCTTGTAATTTGTCAAGTGTTGGGTGATACCGCTCTGTCATCATGACTCCTTCAGCTGTATCGTCAGAATTCTTTATTTAAATGGACTCAGTGCTCACTTCCAGTTGCTTTATTTGTTTCCCCCTTCCTGAATATATATTTTTTGATTCCTTTTTTACCTCCACGGGTTTCATCATTGAGTTTCTCAAAGGCACTCTCTCATTCTATCTTCCCTCAAGTTTTCCCTGTTTGAGAATGTTTCGTATATTTAATGCTACGCATTTAGCTATGGCTGATAGTAACTAACATGCATTGTTACAGGATTCTAATTAACAAATTACATTAATAAGAGATAATGAAGAAGACGTTGATCAGGCACGACATTGTGCTTAAGATCTCAGACTTTGGAGGCAAGGACATTTTCCTTGAATCCTGGCTGTACCACTTAACTGGCTCTGTGAACCTGGATAAATAATCTAACAACCCTAGGCCTTAAGGTTCTCATCTGGAAAATGGGGTTGATCATAAGGTGACTGTGAGGACTCGATGAGATAATGCATATAAGGCATTTAGTGTTTGGCACATAGTGAGTGGCTAATAATAATGGTAATAACATTGTCAAATAAGTTTTCTTTTAAAAGTTATCTAGTATTAGTAGTTTGTTTGTACTATTACTGTCATTAAAGTATCATTTTTTATGTGATATTTCTTTTATTTAAACGATTTTTTTTTAACCCACATTTGTTTATTTATTTATTTTTGCTGTGTTGGGCCTTCATTTCTGTGCGAGGGTTTTCTCTAGTTGTGGCGAGTGGGGGCCACTCTTCATCGTGGTGCGCGGGCCTCTCACTATCGCGGTCTCTCTTGCTGCGGAGCACAGGCTCCAGACGCACAGGTTCAGACATGAGCTCAGTAGTTGTGGCACACAGACCTAGTTGCTCCGCGGCATGTGGGATCTTCCCAGACCAGGGCTCGAACTCGTGTCCCCTGCATTAGCAGGCAGATTCTTAACCACTGTGCCACCAGGGAAGCCCCGATATTTCTTTATTAAAATGTTAAAAGGTAATGCATGGATCAGACGGCATGACGGAAGGGTTGATGCAGCCTGGGGGATGCCAGTTTGCAACCTCTGAGCTTTAAGAAAACAGAATCCTAAAAGTCTTATTGGTGATTGTGTGTTCCTCACCATGCTGTGTCCCTCCCATGATGTGGGGAGCACAGGTCCCTGGACCTACTGAGGGAGGGGAAAGGAAAGAGGAAGATTTCCTGACAACAAGTATCATTTTTTGAGCTTGTTCTATGTGCCAGACAGTGAACTACGTTCTGAGGATTCAAAGGAATATAAAATATGATCTCCAGTAATTCCCTGGTGTTCCAGTGGTTAGGATGCCACACTTTCACTGCTGAGATCCTGGGTTCAATTCCTGGTCGTGGAACTAAGATCCCACAGCCTGCGTGGACAGGAAAAAAAAAAAAAATCTATTCCCTTTTCCGCAGAGGTCCATTATTCAGAGAAGATAAAATATGACATTTGTAAGTTTAAGAATGGGGGTATGGAAGTCCTATGCTTTTTAAGCTTTTGACTCTGTGCCTTTTTATTCTGGTGATGAAAAAAGGAAAAAATAATAGTAACATGGCCCCAGTGGTGACATTATTCATGTCTCTCTCAGCACTGTGGCACTTAAGGTTGGAACTTGGAAAAGACAAAGGTTTAGAGCTGAGGTTTTCACACAAAACAAAAGCAAACACCAATCCAAAAGATAAACACTTCCTGAAGAACATTTTTGCACCAATCCTTGCACAAAATGCTACACCAAACTCATCAAGCTTTGAGGGACCCTTGGAAATAAATGGAAACAAGCTTGAAAAGCTCTTATATGCTACCTTCTGGAATAAGTGTGAAATGGTCCATTCCCATAATGGAGCAGGTAGAATTCTATTAATTTAGATTTTACTAAAGCATCACATTTAACATACTGACCTCTGTGAAAAGGAAAACTGGGTGAAGCTAGTACCACCCCAGGGAGTACACAGGGGTCAGTGTGTGAGCTGGGAGAGAGAGCAGAGAGCATGCCCCATCAGGAGAGTGAGGGAAGGATCTGGGTTTCTGGGGTTTCAAAATCATAAGCTTGAGCCCAGTCCTAAGGAAGACCACAGGAAAGAGACTCAAAGAAAGTACATCTCCTAGAAGTTGTAAGTGACATTCTTGACCTTGAAATCAGGTTCTCAGTCCCAAGATGAGTTGAGAGTCTGCTGGATGAGGAAGTTGTGTTTTTATATGTGCTTGTCCTCTCCATTTGAAAGGGCTAAGGATTAGGATGTGAGCACCCAGAAAACAGGGATCATCTAGCTGAGCTCTCAGCTTCCAAAGAATAAGTTCTATGACACCAGGAGGAGGGCCAACATAGGGGATGTGTGGTAGGGCAGTACTGGTGGTAAAGTTCACATAATTTCCAAGAAATTCTGGAACCACATTTCTTAACCTGATATACACAGCTGGCTGGGGCTTTGACAGTATCAATGGGGTCCAACTCCAAACACAAAGCTTCAGCCACATCCCAAGTCACTTCATATGTTTGGCTGGTGTCCTGCGAGGGACTCTGTTCCACATGTGCCTTGAGAAATGGCAATGCTGACCTCTGCATCTTGTTGGACAATCTTGGAGGCCAGGCTGATTGAGGCAAGGAGAGATGAGAGGCACAATCTCACCTTTCCACACTACAAATATACCAGGTACTCCATCCAAAGTTAGAAATGTGCCTGACATGGAAAAGTATGGCAAGTGTTTTCTAGATACAGAGAGGCCAATTGAAGATCTAGCTGGGATACTGTAGGTTGGTTTAAATTGTTAATATATAAGTATGCTTTCATGATGTGCTCTGCCAATGACTCATTTATCCAATGGGGTGGACAAGAAATCTAGAAATCCTTCTTGAAATCTCTTTCTCCCTAACTGCCCCTCCCCAATTCAACCACTGGCCTACTTCTGGTCAATTTCACACACTGAAAAAATATTCTGAATATGTCTGCTCCTGTCCACTTTGCCAATGTCGGGATAGATCTGGTGACCCATGTTTTCAAGAAGCCAACAGTCATGTTACTGTCTCTTTCCATTGAGTTTTCTCACCTGGGATCATCACCTTATCATCCATGATCCACCCACATCTGACTATTTAAAACCTTTAAGGAGCTTCCCCTTAGTGAGACTCAAGCCTTGTGTGACCTAGCCATCTCCTGCCTTTGCAGCCTCACCGTCCCCCTCTCTCCCTTTCTCTCTGTACCAGCCAAATGGCTCTCTTTCAATTCCTTGAGTTTACTATGTCCTGCCCACCTCAGCGTCTCAGCCCATGATGTCCTGCCCCAGGTGCTTGTCCTACCTGTTCTCCTCTTGTTCACCAAATAAACTCTTATTTGTGTTGAGATCTCAGCTGGACTGTTATTTCTCCAAAGCTTCCTTGACAGTCAGACTAGATAAGGTCTCAGGAGACTTTCATGAGCAAACCCTATTTTTCCTTCCAAATCTCATCACAGTGTGGGCTTGTGAATATGTACAATTATTTGTCTCTTTTCTTCACTGGGCAGTAGGCTTCCTGATGGTTGTGTCCATCTGCTTTGTTCACTGTGGTGTCCCTACCTCACATCACAGAGATGTGGCAGCTGTTTATGAAGGTGGGCAGAGGAAAAGGAAGAGTAATTGAACTAGACTGTTATTTAAACTTTCAGCTTATTACATCTCCTGAGCTAACATCACTTTTAAAAATAATAATAAGATAAGCTCATATTCCTAAAATCAGCTGATTCCTGACTATGCCATGGGTGGAGGCCCTGGGGTTGAACTGGAGTGATAGTTATGATCATCTAACTCCAAGGACTGACAAGCTAAAAGGAGAGGCAAGACAGGCAAATGTGTCCTTGATGGGAGGGACCGTGACTCTTTCCAATAATCACAGCACCTCTGCTAAGGCTCGGATCATACTGTTCTGTAATTACCTCTTTACATGTTTGTTCTCCCCACTAGGCTAATGATTCCACAGAGCCCAGAACTATCTGGTATTAATATCTGTGGTCCTGAAACTTTGTGGTGGGCCTGGTTTACAATGAGTAGTTCAATAAATATTTCATCCACCAATGAGTGAATAAATGAATGAATGAACATCAAATAATATTGAGTATTAGCAGGGGGAATTCTTTGCTCATTTCATATTTTTAATTTGGAAAGAGGCTACAAATGGCAAAGTTGTCTAGAAAGCCTTCAGCTCTGAGCCACTAAACCCTCACCCATAATCAGCGAAGTCCATGGGTAGAATCCAGCTCTCATCCCCCAATAAGAATGCAGATGGTATAAAATTAGCATATTTAAAAATATGCATTGCCATGGGGGTGTATATCTATATAATGATACCTCTCACTATCCTGTGAATTCAGAGCCACTCTCTTTGCTGCCTGTTTTCTCTCCTCTAGTTGCTGTCCTTGAAACTAAGGCACAATCAAGGTGCTTGATGAAGCCAAATGCTTCACTGATCTAAACAAAAGGCAGTTGGAAGACGTCTGGTTGGCATCCAGGGAGGGGGAGCCTCCGTGGAGAGACATGTCACATCCTTCCCTCCAGTTTTTTTCTTTTTCTTTTTCTTTTTTTTTTTTTTTTTTAATTTCTTGGCTGGGGGAGCTGAGATATGCATGTGGGTGAAGGGGAAGTTTTCTCCTGGAGAGGATTTTTCATTTTCTTTTTTTTTATTTTCCCAAGGACCAGGGTCAGGAAGAATCCACCCCAAGGGTAGTTGGAGGGAAGAAAAATAACAAGGCACACGAGTGTCTGGGGACCACAACATTGCTCACATCCTCTATAATCATCAGTGCATGGCTTGGCTGTCTTGGTAATTTACATAATACCATCCTGACACCTTCGCTTCAGTTATCCATCACTACAGCAGTGGTGTTTTCCTTCCTGGCACACGCTCGCTTGCTGTCTCTCCCTTGGTGTCTCTCCCATCTCCCATTTTTTTCTTCTTCTGCCTCTCCTCTTGCCCTCTTGCATGTTTATGCCTCTCTTTCTCCCTCTCTCCATTTGTGCTGATGTTTATTGGGCCAAGCAAAAGAAGAAAAAAAAGATGGATTTCACATCATTTCTGTCCTTCTTGTTCAACTCACAGACATTCAGTAAATGATGAAGCACCAAGTCAATGAAGATGGGAAATATGCAGAAGAGAGCTCCCTTTTTGTGTAACAAACAGTATCAATGGGGTGGGGGGAAGGGAGTTACTTTAATAAATTTATACATGAACACGGTAGGGGAAATGAGGTCTTCAGTTTATCCATTGTTTTGAACATAAATCAGTTTACATTTTGTATTGAACATAAATTTGCAAACAGAGAAAAATTGGACACTGAGTATTCATCTTTCAGTATAATCCAAAGAGTCCATAAATAAATAAATCCAAGACTCACATGTACCTAGAAATATCATCAAGGTACTGGGCTGATGATTTTTCTGAGAATATTTCATTTGGTTGTATCTATATGGTTAGGCCAAAAGAAAATGGAAAAATAATTGGAGGGATCAATAGTTTTTTCCCCTTCACACTATATTTTAGGGAAAAATAAATGACTGGAAAATTATATAAAAATATGTAATAAAACTATTGCATAGAGTGCATATTTTGTGATCTTAGTAATATACAGAGAAAATTATTATGAAATGTTTGACAAAGATTGAAGAATGCCAAGGTCACTAGGGATGGAATGGCAGTTTATACGTATCTCAGTTTTAGAGAAGAATATTATTTAATTGAATTGCTTTTAATGTTTTTTCATAAACTTCATTCTCTCTTTTTTTAAATACCTATTCCACCCCGTTGCTCTCCCTTATTATTATTTTTCTCTTTTGTTTTATTCTAGAATAGACAGTGTAGATAAATGGGACACATAGGTAAACAGTACCAGCTCTCAAAAACTTTCTTGAAAGGCAAGCCAAATGTTTTAGTCCTGCCTGTAAAGCTTTTTAAAAAAGAAATACTGATGCTTAGATCCCCACCAAGACAACTGGAATTGGAGTTTTCAAATGCAGAGCAGCCACTAAATTCCTACATATTCTAACAGCAAGCTCTCCATATGCTCTCTTCTTTTGGCCATTTAAATTCTGCCCATGCCCTTCTGGAATTTTCTAGACTCTTTTCTCTTGGTGTGATGCCATTAAAGCAGTGTCTGACTAGCTTTTTTATATAAAAAGGTAAATCATTAACAGGGGCCTTATGCTTATCCATAGGGACTTGTGGTTACCCGTACCAGACATCGTGCTAAGAATTTCATTATATCACATGTCCTCACAACTCTATATGGTCAGAACTATTATTCTGCCCATTATACAGATGAATAAATTAAGGCTGGGTGGGGACAGTAACTTGCCCAAGGTTACACAGCCAGGAAGATGCAAGGGTTGTAAGCAGAAAATAGAAAGACAAGGCACATTGTAGGCATCAACAAACGATGGCTGTGTGAGGTCACCATTGCTATTTTAGTCTTGGGGACTAAAGGTCAGAAGGTCAGAAGCATCAGGGAGTAAGTTTGCCTGTGGTCTGTGGATGGACTATCCTGGGAGCTTCTTGAGGTCAGGGTTGAATTTATTTCTTTTGTGTCTTCTCAGCGCCTGGAACTACGTTTGGATAGCTTTACTAGAAGTCATCAGATATTCATTCACTAAAGTGAATCTCATCCTAAACACAGATTCCTATTAAGGATCAGGTTGTGCTGGGAGGGATGGACACACGTGGGTTTCCTGCAGGGACACCAGGTGGTACCCAGCACACTAGCTCTATTGATGTGGCACACAGCTCTTGTGCATCTCTATGCACAAACGCAACCTGGTTTCTCCTTGTTGCCTTTTGTTATAATAATGGCAAAGAACCCACCCAGTATTTTATCTCACTAGCCAACTTGGTCATCTGCAGTGAGAGGCAAACCAGGGACTGTGGCAAAAATTGTAGCCATCTTGGTGTATTGAATTCAGATGCGAATGCCTCTGTCTCCATCACTGAAGCAGACAATGCTACAAACAGAGGTTGTGTCTTAATCTTCCTAGCATGTCCTTCCTGAGCAGAGTACCTGCACAGAGGAGGACTTCAGGATTCAGAACCGTCCTACCCATGGGGTGTGAGGGTCCTGTCTGTTTTTCCTCTCCTTGTAGCCCAGGATCTAGCACAGAGCTTGGCACCTGGAAGAACACAGTTATTACTTGTGAAATCAGTGGATAAATGAGCAGAGGCATGGAATGTGTTATTATTTCCAAGTATGACCTCACTGGGAGAATTCCCATTGGACAAGTCTCTCAAGGGATCCCTCTAGAGAAAACTGGCTCCCAAAGAAGGATAATATCGATACTCTTAATCCCTGCCTTCTCAATGGGCAGAGCTTTACATTTCTGCTTGCACACCCAGATGACAGACACCTCAAACGAAACAGAGTTTATAATGCAAGAAGAAGAAAATATACGCTAGAAAGGCTACAAGAACCACAGCCTAGCTGAAGGGAAGTTTTCACCAGAAGCCCTGTGTACCAACTCAGTAGAAAACTATGACCCTTCATATTCCTCTAGAAGCTTCCATCATACCAATATCAATTCATGTCCTCTTGTTATAAGCTCTCACAGCATCCCATGTGCTTTGCTTACATCACTGTCTACTTGAATTCTTCGTGTACATGTATCTTTTCACTTTCATTTATTCATTCAACAAACACTTTTGGAGCATCACTCACGTTTCAAGGGTCTCTGCTAGATATCTTGCCTAATGTGATGCTAGAGTCTGATTATTATCTGTTGCTCTAAGTAAAATGCAAGGTCAGTGGAATCAGGGATCATAAATATGCTTTGTTCATCACTGCATCCCCACCAGTACCTGCTACATGGCAGGTCCTCAATAAACATTTTGCTGAAGAAACACATGAATGAATGATCCAGGCCCTGTGCTGGACACTGGGGATGCGGCAGTGAATCAGAAATGGCCCCTGCCTTGCCCTAGAGCGGCTCACACTGTTTGAAGTAGCCCTTCTACTTAAGCCATAGCACGTCAGATTGCAGCAAGGCACTCTGTGTCAAAGTAGAGACAGCCGTCAATATGCAACTGCTGGTGTGACAGGCACTTCTCCCGCCCCGTCTCCCCCCAACCCCTCCCCAAGTCCTAATGAGCCACTGGGAGTGAGAGATCATGTCAAACCCAACTCTGAGTTCTCTACAGCACCTTCCACAAGACAGGATACCAGTAGGCACCTTGGGAGTGCTGGTAAATATAGGACATTTGCATGGAGCCTCCCAGTCCACTGAAAGCAGAGCCCTCAGGGCTGAATGTAACCATGTTGACCAAAGACAGAAACAAGGATAACAGAGTAAAAGTGGAGTTGCCGTGAACTGAGTCCTCACCCTGTACCAGGCACAAACTAAACACTGTTCAGACATGCCATTTAATCCGGACAGTATGCTGAGGGGTTACATTCTCATGTCCTCATTCTATAGGATCAGACACTTTACCAGGCTAAGACATGTTTGCCAGGGTTAAACAGCTAGGAGTGGCAGACCCAGGATCCTGACCCAAGTTTCCCTATTACCAGAGCTTGTGATCAGAGCCATACAAAGATGTCGGTCCTCCACAAAAATGCTGATAGATCACTACAACAGGGGGTGACCTCCTGCTGTCCAGTCTCCTTCCTGATCAGGACAAATCCAAGTAGTGGCAGTTATAAGAATTTCAAAATCTGTCCCATATCTTCATTCATACGTACTATCTAGGTAGCACTTTTTAAGTGTCTTTATTTTTACAATTATTTGACATTTGCTATGAAGCTCCCTGCTGGAATGTTCGTGATGTAATTGTGTACAGAATATATTATTTTTTTTCCTAATAAGTCTATAAAGCTAGGCAGAATACACTTGGAATTTGCATGCAGAAAATAAATCTTATCAAACAACCAATATTGTGCTTCTGTCAATGACAGTCGTACTGGATTCTATTAGAACTTGATTAAGCTATGTTGGTAGAAATCCTACCAACCACACCAAGACCCTGGAACACAAACACCAAAAAGAAAAAAGGCAGAAAGAAGGAAGGAAAATCAAAAGTCATTTGATCATTTGTGGTGGGTGCCTTCTTTTTCCACAAGGTTTTGTTTAGGTATTGTTTTTCAAACCTACGATCTGCAAATTCAAAAAAAAGAAAAAAAGAAAAAAAAAGAAACCTGGAGGCCACTAGCCTTTCACAGTGGCTTTAATTTTTTTTTGGTTATGAAGTTACTTTACTAGATTGGAGTTTATGCTATAAATTGAATTAAGGCACAAATATATGCAGTTCATTTTGTCTTTTAGCACTGTCCCACTCTTACTTTCTCTTGTGATAAAGAAAACCATTAGCTCCTGTCAGAATCGCAAGGAAGGAGATCATTTTTATTGAAATAAGACGGAAATGATAGTGTCAGGCACTGAGTCCGAGAGATAAAATATTACATCTAATAAACACGCTACATATGGGATTCGACAAAGGGTCCTTGAATTACGGAACAACAGAAGTTTCAGAAAAACAATAACATTAATATTGAAAAATAATGACAAACACTTCCATCTTGGAGAAAGCCTGCATTTTAATCAACACAAGAGAAATTCAGGAAGCTCTGAGAAAGTAACAGTGATACCCTGCATATGGAATGATGAACAGATGAACAAATAAAATGATAGACATGGATGTCCAAGGATGTCTGATTCAGAAAAAATCAGGGGACTTTAACAATGGCATTTAAAATACTGCAGAGAAGTAAGTTAAGGTACAGATGGGAGAGTCTAAATTAGTAAGTAGTTTCAAAGGAATTGATCCGTGATGGCTGTCTGGTGTGCTGGTGACAAGATTTCCAGATCTGTGCTCAGTGGCATAGGGGCCATGATTCAGGAGTGACATCTACTTTAGGGATGGATAGGGTGGAGGGTGAAGGGACAGAGACTGTTGGCATACTACTCTGCATTTGCCATCATTGATCCAAATCAATAGTTCTTGAATTTCCCCTAGAGGACATTTGGCGATGTCTGGAGACATGTTACTATGAGGGTTTGGGGGTGCTATGGGCATCTAGCGGGTAGAGACCAGGGAGGCTGCTTAACATTCTGCAGTGTTCAGGGCAACCCATACAACAACAAATAATAATAATAACTATTACTGTTATCATTATTATTATTTGCCCCAAATGTCAGTAGTGTCATGTCAATAGACAAAAATCTACTTTTCCCATTTCCCAAACAAAAGAGCCCCATCTACTCATAACTGAGCCCACATCCAGTGCTCTTATGAGCATACTTTCCCTTGAAAACCTCTTACCCTTCATACCCAGCTTACAGGACAGAACAGCATGAGTCACCCAAGGCCGTATTTGTTTCCTTCCAGGACCTAGCTCTTCACTTGACATGTCAATATTCTTTTTTTTTTTTTTTTTTTTTTTTGGGGTACACATCTCTAGTGAAGACCCTTAGGCAGAAAGTGCTGAAAGAGGAAACAAAGAGGATGTTGGAGAGGGCTGAACCTAGTGAAAGCTCAGAATCTTTTTTTGGCGGTACACAGGTCTCTCACTGTTGTGGCCTCTCCCGTTGCGGAGCACAGGCTCTGGACGCGCAGGCTCAGTGGCCATGGCTCACGGGCCCAGCCGCTCCACGGCATGTGGGATCTTCCCGGACCGGGGCACGAACCCGTGTCCCCTGCATCGGCAGGTGGACTCTCAACCACTGCGCCACCAGGGAAGCCCTGACATGTCAAAATTCTTAAAAAAGAAATTGAGTATTATTAGTCACAATGTCAGAAACTACAGTAATCAACGGACAATGACAATAGCTACCATTTATTAAGTGCCTATGTGTGTCAGGAACAAAAGTCCACACTTGCCATAGATGGTCTCTGATTAAGCAGACAGACCTTCGGTGAGGCGTCATCATTCCCAAATTACAGATGGGGACATTTACAGAACAGTGTCAAGCTTACAAACCATAGCGCCAGGATCAGTGCAATTCTGTCTGACCCCAAATCTTGGCCTCTTTTGGGCTAGCTCAGGGCTTCTCAAGCTTGGGGTCAATATCACTTGTTGGGGGTGGGCATCATGTACACTGTAGGATATTTCCTGGCCTCTACCCACTAGATGCCAGAAACACCCTCCTGCCACATCATGACAGCCAAAACTGTCTCCAACCAAAAATGTCTTTGGACATTACCAAATATCCCCTGGAAGTCATGGTTGCCCTCAGTTGAGAACCATTTGCCTAGACAGTATGTGTGTAGGGTTTCAGCCCTGAAGCACTACAGACACCATAGAGGGACAGTAAATGGTTAACTAGTCACTATAAAGTTGGAAGAAAAAGGAAACAAATTCCATTGCAGTGTTCCTCTTTCTCTGCTGTTTGAAATGCATCTACTTTATTGGCGACTGCATGACTTTGAGGTGTTTTCTTTTTTTTTGTCACTGATTACTTGTTTCCAAGATAACATATTGGAAGAAGAATCCCACATGCATCTGATTCAGGCCTTTGTCCCGACTTGGCCTGAGTTATAATTTCCTGCCTGTCTTCTGGGCATGATTGCCTGATGCATTTAAGTACAGTAACTATAGGAAAACTTCACTGTTTACTGAGCACCTACACTATGACTAGTTCTCTGCTCCCCAGAGGATTTGTCTATGACCCTGCTATGTAGAAATCCTCATTCATGGCTGCTCTGACAGGGGGTGAAGTGGACCAGAGGTTAAGGATTCTTCTGGTTACATAGCATGCAGGAGGGAGAAGAGGTCTTTGAATCCAAACCCAGGGTCACTTTATCCACACCATTCTCCCTCTAACCTCCTCATGTCTGTGATATGTATCCATATATTTTGCCTCTTTCTCTCTTATTAAAAAAAAATAAAATTTTGATTGCTGTTGAAACCAAGTGATGGGTAAGTGAGAGATTTTATGCTTTCCCCCACAACTTTTGTGTATGTTTGAAGGTTTCCATAATTCAAAATTAAAAAAAAAAATTCTCTTTTCTACTTCCCCACAGAAAATACAATCACTCATCTCATACTTGATGTGAATCTAGGGGCCTAACTACTGATTTCCAGTGGCCTGCATTTAGTTTGAATCCAAACGCATAAGTTGCCCTTTCTTTTCTGGAAAAGCTGGAGTCTTGCAGGAGAGCTATGTGCTTAGATGCCTCAATGAGCTATAAACTTCCTGAAAGTGCTTGCTGGAGAGTAATCTTCCACCTCGGCCTTCCTGGCCTCCATCCTTGGCCTCCCTGAGTGGCCTGGACCCAGCCTGGACAGCCTGATGCTCACTGCCTGGTGTTCTGTCTTCCTCACTCTCAGTGGCCAAATTGTCCACTGTGCCAGAATGTAGATAACAATGAACTCTGGGCAAACATTTGAAGCCACATGGATGGACCTAGAGATAATCATACTAAGTGAAGTGAGCCAGACAGACAAAGACAAATATCATAAGATATCACTTACATGTGGAATCTAAAAAACAATGATAGAAATGAACTGATATATATAAAACAGAAACAGATTCTCCGACATAGGAAACAAACTTAGGTTTACCAAAGGGGAAAGGGGGTGGGGAAGGGGGTGGGAAGGGATAAATTAGGAGTTTGGGATTAACATATACACACTACTATATATAAAATGAATAAACAACAAGGTCCTACTGTATAGCACAGGGAACTACACTCAATATTTTGTAATAACCTATAAGGGAAAAGAATCTGAAAACGAATATATTTGTGTGTGTTTGTGTGTGTGTGTGTGTGTGTGTGTGTGTGTGTGTGTGTGTGTGTATAACTGAATCACATTGCTGTACACCTGATATTAATACAATGTTATAAATCAACTGTACTTTAATTAAAAAAAAGAAAAAGACGAATTTACAACAATAACAACAAACAAACAAACAAATTAACAAAACAACACAGTGCAAGGAAAGATTTCAAAGGAGACTTGCAGACAGTGTTCCTGTACCTTTCTCACCTGTTCATTATTTAAACTCTGAGAAAAAGAGAGAACTGGGGTGGGGAGAGCGGGGAGACATTAGCTCCTGAATATTTCACGAGCATGTCTCTTTCCTAAAATGCAGTCTAGAGTCACTCCTAGAGAAAAGGTAAGGGAACAAGTCCTGTGACCTCCTTCGGTGAATGGACCCAAGGAACTCCCATTTTTTTTCCCATCACAACGAAAGCAGTAGCATAGGGTAGGCCTATCAGATTAAAGTTTTACTATTAACCCCATAAACATAGCCCTCCTCACCACCAGCAGGCTAAACATAGATACAGTGAATATAAATAGCATTTTTCTAACCTGTTTTGAAGATGAGAGACCGTTGTGTGAAGCTGCCTTGAGAAGACAGAACCTGATTCCTCACCTTCTTTTTCTCTTTCTATCCCCTCTCCCCTTGCCAGCACCTTCATACATGAAGAATTGCCACCTCTAGGTTGTCCTGACCTGTGATCTCATTGAGAAGAGTAGGACGTAAACGGTCCATCCTGTTAACTTCTCCACAAGAATCTAAATGTTACCTCTCCATCGGTGGAGTTGAGGTCCTCTGGGGTAAGACATTTAGTCCATTCAGGCTGCCCTAACAAAGTACCACCGGCTGGGTGACTTATAAACAACAGAAGTTCCAGAGGCTGGAAATCTGAAATCAGGGGCCCTCAGCGTTGGGTTTTAGTGAGAGCCCTCTTCCTGCTTGCAGACTGTCGACTTTTCCTTGTATCCTCACATGGTGAAAAGAATGATCCTTCTGTGAACCCTTTCACCAGGGTTCTAATCTCATTTACGAGGACTCCACCTTTATGCCCTAATCACCCTTCAAAGACCTCTCCTCCTAATACCATCACAGTGGGGTTTAGGATTGCAACATAAGAATCTGGGGGGGCACAAACATTCAGTCCATTGCAGACATATTCTGCAACAGGTGAATTCTCCAAATCATCTTTTTTCATGTATTATTTCAAAAACATCCCTTGCTCCTACTGTGAAATATCTGATACTGTGCTGAGCACTGCAGGAACAGAAAGAAATACTGCTACTACAATGAGTACCGCTAATGACAATAATGATAATGAATAAAAGCTTTGCTCTAATTACCCACAGAGGAGGGGGGAAGATAGGGAGGCTACCAGAAGCACAAAAAAGCTATGAACACATCACTGTTACAGGTCAAAGAGAAGAGAAGAGAAGACCAGAGGCTATTTTGCAGAATGAAACTAGATATAGGGTGTTAGGTGCGTAAGAGTTCAGTGGAGGGGGTTGGGGACGAGGAGAAAGAGATTTCCAGTGGTGGGAACAGCAGAGAGATGGTGGAAGGAGTGGCAGGGCTATAGGATGCCACTGAAAGGATAAACCTGGACTAGATAGGGCTGTCCTGGGTGTGGTTTTTGTTTTTAACAATTTTATGGAGGCTTAATTGGCACACAGTTAAACTGTACAGTTTTTAGGTGTACAATTGGATGAGTTTTGACATCCTCCAAGGATGCCATCCATCCACAACCAAGGTAATGGACATCACCATAATCCCCAAAGCTTCCTCCATGTGCTTTTTAGTATCTCCCTCTGACCTCTCCCTCAGGTAACTGGCTCCACCCTCAGGTAACTGCTGATGTATTTTTGGTCACTTTACTGATTTGTGTCTGTTTTCTTTCACTCAGCATTACTTCTTTTGAGATTCATCCCCATTGTTGAAATTTTCAGCACCACTTTCCTTCTTGTGTTTGAGTAGGATCTCATCACGTGGATATACCATTTGTTTACCCATTCACCTACCAGTGGATATAACAGTTGTTTAGCTATGACAAACAAAGCTGCTATAAACATTGTGTCTTTATATGGACACATGCTTTCCTTTCTCTTGGGTAACATATGTCTGGCTCATGTGATAAGTATGTAGTTAATATTTTAAGAAACTGCCATACTGTTTCCAAAATGGTTTCATTTGTACAGTCCCATTGCCAGGATGTGAGAGTTCCAGTTGTTCCAAAATTTTCTGTAATACGTGGTATGATCCATCTTATAGGTTTTAGCCACTCTTTTGGAGTATAGTAAACTCTCTCACTGCTTTCAGTATTTTTCTCTTTACAACCAGTTTTAAAATGTGTTTATGATGGGCTTTGGTGTGGTTTTTGTCATATTCCTTGTGTTTGGGGTTTGTCAAACTTTTTGGATCTGTGGGTTTACAGTTTTAATCAAATTAAAAATTGTTCTCAGCCACTGGTTCTTCAAATATTTTCCTGAGCCCTTGTGGTGAGCAACCTCTAAGACACACCCCCCGATGGTCATTACCTCCTGATATTCACCTTCTTGTGTGGTCTCTTCCCATGCTCTGCCATGGACCGCTACAACATGGGAGAAGTGATGGTATGTCACTTTCAAGATTAAATTATAAAATGCACGGTGCTTTCTGTTTTGTTCTCTTTCTTTGATCTGGAAGAAACCTGCTACCATGTTGTGAGGACACTCAAGCATCCCTGAGAAGATGTCCTGCATAGGGCTGCCAGCAACTACAGGAGTGAGCTTTAAGTGAATCCTCCCTCAGCTTGATGACTATATCCTGGGCTAACAGCTCAAATGCAGCCTTATTTAGAGGCCCTGTGCCTGAACCATCCAGTTAAGTGTGCCTGATTCTTGACCCTCAGAAACTATATGAGTTAATAAATGCTGTCTTGGGTTAAGTTTTGGAGTTATTGTCTATGCAAGTATAAAGAATGAATATAGCCTCTTTCCC
>NW_006798529.1:1640443-1649809 GCF_000442215.2 Lipotes vexillifer | reverse complement strand
TTCCCTTTCCTTGCAAAAACATTAGACTGATTGAAGTCATCCTACAGCTCATGGATGCTTACTTCAATTTTTTTCCCATCGTTTTTCTCTGTGTTTCATTCTAGAAACTATTACTTTGGCTTCAAGTTTAGTCATATTTTCTTCTGAAATATCAAATCTTTTACTAATCCTATTCAGTGTATGTTCTGGTTTAGACATTATAGTTTTCATATCATCTTTTTATAAAAATTTAAACCACTTGATTGAGGTATAGTTGACATATTAAAAACTGTACATATTTAATATACTAAACTTGATGAATTTGGAAATAAGTATACATCCATATACTTATCAACGATGACAACAATCTATGCCATAATCATATCCAACACCTCTAAAATTTTCCTTTTTCCCTAATTATTATTATATTATATTATTTATTTATTTATTTATTTATTTATTTATTTATTTATTTATTTGTGGTACGCAGGCCTCTCACTGTTGTGGCCTCTCCCGTTGAGGAGCACAGGCTCCGGACATGCAGGCTCCGGACGCGCAGGCTCAGCGGCCATGGCTCACGGGCCCAGCCGCTCCGCGGCATGTGGGATCTTCCTGGATCGGGGCACGAACCCGTGTCCCCTGCACCGGCAGGCGGACTCCCAACCACTGCGCCACCAGGGAAGCCCTAATTATTATATTATTATTATTTCTGATTTGTGATAGGAATACTTAACATAAGATCTACCTTCTTAGCAATATTTTAAGTATACCAGATAGTACTATTAACTATAGACCCTATGCTGTACAGAAGATGTCCAGGAATTATTCATCTTGCATAACTGAAACTTTGTTCCCTAAGTCAAAGGGTACATAGACATTGAAATTTTCACCTCTAGAATTCTGATTTGGCCTTTTTTGTATCTTCTACGTCTCAACTTTTTGAACATAAGGAATATTGTCATAATAGCTGTTTTAATATCCTCGTCTTCTAATTCTCTTGTGCATGTAATTTCTGTGGTCAATTTTGATAGATTAATATTTCTTGTTGTCACTTATTTTTCCTGCTTCTTTGCATACCTAGTCTTTTTTTTTTTTTTAATTGAATGCCAGACATTGTGAATCTAGCTTTGTTGGGGGTTGCGTATTTTTGTATTTGAATAATTATTTTTGAACTTTGTTCTAGGACCTGGTTAAGTTACTTGGAAAAAGCTTGAGTCCTGGCACTTTGCTTTTAAGCTTTGTTAGGTTGGGTCCAGAGCAGTCTTTAGTCTAGACCTAATTTCCCGACTACTGAGGTAAAACTGTTCTGAGCATTCTATCCAATACCCTGGGAATTATGAGTTTTCCACTCTGGCTGGTGGGAACAGAAATTATTCCTGGTAAGTTCCAAGAACTGGTCCCTCTAATGTTTTCAGATGGTTCTTTCCCCAGCCTTTGGTAGTTTCCTCACATGGGTACAATCATCTGTACTCTGCTCAAGGCTAGAAGGAGACCCTTTTCAGAAATTTTCTCTCCCTGTAGTTCTCACCTTTCTGCTACTATGCCCCACAAACCCTAGCATCTTGACCCCACTGGCCTCCCAGCTCCATTGCTTCAACTCAGGAAGACCCCTGGGTTCTGCCTCAGTCCCATGTTCTGAAAACTCTGAGCAGTAAACAGGGGAAACTGCAGGGTTCACATTATTTATTTCCCACAGTTCAGGGGTCCCTGCATTTTTTTTTTTTGATCATGTCAATGTGATTAAAACTATTGTTTCATATATTTTGTGGTGAGGAGGTTAAACGTGGTCTGTATTATCCATGTTGGCAGGGAGTAGAAGTCTTTCCATGCGATTTTTGAAGGATCTCTGACTGGTGTATGCAGCAGAGGCTGGGATGGTTAGGCTGGAGACAGGACATCTTTGGAAGAACATTGAAATGTCTTCACAGGGGTGGGAGGGTTTGCATTAGGCTGGGAAAGTAGGAATGGAGAAGATGGAAGGGAATCTGGAGAGAGTAGGAAGTTAGAACTCTTTTCTAGTGAGAAGGAGCCAAAGGTGATTCCCAGACTTCTGACCTGGTGACCTGGTGAGTCATCCCCAGCTTAGGCAGGATCCTCAGGGAACTCCTCCAGCTTCTTTCTGGGACAAGCATATACTTCACTGTTCCCCCCATTTGCTTCCTAATCATACCATGGAACATAACAAGGAAATGCTTTAAAAATGCATTGGAACGTGGAAAAGATATGCAGTCCTAAAAGGAATATGAAAATAAGTCAATATTATCTCAAGAGGAAAAAAAAAATGCACCATTAACAATAGAGCTAATCAACAAGAGTCTCCTCCAAGAAATTAACAAGGATCTTTCTGTCTCTAGATAACCACTTCATCTTGACCATTGTTGGGGATTTTTTTTTTAATTCCATAATTCATGTTCTTCTGCTATTATTCTTTCCAGAGACTTAATCTTATTTAAATTAAAAAATAACACACCTTATTAATTAAAACACTAGATGAGAGCAATTGATAATTCATGCAGGGGAAAGCAAACATCTTTTCTATAAATATTTCTCCTCTTGATTCTTTTTTTTGTACAGTATATCCTTGTAGATTATTTATTTATTTATTTTTTTAACATCTTTATTGGAGTATAATTGCCTTACAATGGTGTGTCAGTTTCTGCTTTATAACAAAGTGAATCAGTTACACATATACATATGTCCCCATATCTCTTCCCTCTTGCGTCTCCCTCCCTCCCACCCTCCCTATCCCACTCCTCTAGATGGTCACAAAGCACCGAGCTGATCTCCCTGAGCTATGGGACTGCTTCCCACTAGCTATCTATTTTATGTTTGGTAGTGTATATATGTCCATGTCACTCTCTCACTTTGTCACAGCTTCCCCTTCCTCCTCCCCATATCCTCAGGTCCATTCTCTAGTAATTACAAGTTTGGATTAGAACGTAAAGTGGTTTCCCAAAGCTTAAATAATAAGCACCTAAAGAACCAAGAGGAGGACAGGAATGAAGACACAGACCTCCTCTTGATTCTTTAGGTGCTTATTATTTAAGCTTTGGGAAACCACTTTACGTTCTAATTCAAACTTGTAATTAATAATAACCACTTACATGTGCACAACGGTTCACAGTATAGAAAGCTCTGCTTTTTTCCATTATTTAATTTCATCTTTTTAACCATCCCATGAAGGGGGATGGGCAAGGATTAATCATCCTCCACATTACAGAGGAGGAAACCAAGGCTGTAAGAGTTGAAATAAGATGAAATAATTCCCCAGTGTCACACAGTTGCCAACTCAGCATCTGACTCCAAATTCAGGGGTCCTACCATTCTACCATACTCTGGGCTTTTCTCACAACTGAAGAATGAAAATTTTTACTTATTTTTTCCAAGTGGGATCTAGTTCTTAACATAACTCTACGCTGTTGGAACAGGTGAGGGGAATCTCTAACAACAGGAGAGGTTAAGTAAGGAAAACACTGCTTCTTTCAGATTCTGTGAATGACAGCTTGATGGCTATATCAATACAACTTCAAAACAAGGAGAAGAGAGTCAAACCATCTTGTTTCACATGTTATTTGGTGTCATGAAAGGCAAATAAAGTGAATAAATCTTGGTAGGTCTTGAATTAATTTTTCACTATAGAAGTCAGTCAATCTGGTTTTGAGACTATAAAAATAATGTAGTTTTATTGGAAATAGGAAGGCAATTGTTTTTCTTGCTTTTAATGTCTATCTTCAATTTACTCTTTACCAAGGGGTCCTAGACAGTTTTTGAAATCAGCCAGCCTGATGGAGATTTTGGATTCATTCTCCAGGCCCAGCTCAAGCTCCATTTCAATTCACAAGACCTTTCCTTTTAACTAATGCCACAGAGAACCTCCTCTACTCTGGACCACCTAAAACCAAGTCCTTAAGACAGTGGACCTAAAGTCCGTTTGTGTTCCATGGGGCGGACATCAGATTTTTTTCTTTACCATGGATGCTGTGTTGTTTCACCATGACCAGGGTATAGATTTGGAGTCTCATGAACTTGGAATCAAATCCCTGTATGACTTTGGGTGCATTATCTACCCTCTTTGAGTCTCAGTTATTTTATCATTAAAATGACTTCAATAACCATTAAATGGGGTGTTGTGTGCATATCTCAAATAAATCCCAGGGCCTGGTGTGATGCTGCCTTGGCATATACTGTTACATCCAAACAAATACATTTCAGCAACTAAAAAGTAGCAGAAAGTACTTCACAACTTATTTATCCTCTTAAGGAAATGTCAAAGAAAGAAGAACACATAATGAATGCACATCAGATATCTAAAAATTCCACTTTTCCCATCACTGTCACATTGAAAATCCCCCAATTCTAATTCTCAACATTTTCATTCTCCTGCTTGCAATTCCAAATGTAACCCACACAGCTTGTCTGTTTCTCTTGTTCTCTTTTGTACATGGATCATTTGGTCTTTCTGGCTTTTTCTGTTTTCTCTCTTTCTTGCTTAATTCCCAAATTCTTCACAAGAGAGGAGGGTCCTTGATGTGATCTGGCATTCAGGGAACTTTCTCCTTTACAAGTCAGAGGAGTGGGTAAGACTGTGATTGTTCATTCATCAGTAATTTTGGCCAAAGAACATATTTATTTCTGAATATATCTCATGTGACAGCTGACACAGTGCCTAACACATGGTTGGAACTCAATACTGTGCAGGTCCTTTTAACACAACCGCAGGCAGAGTTTTGATGGTAGCTCTCAGCATGTGTATTCCCCATCTCCCCAAGTAGAAGACAAACTTCTGGAAGCCTATGAACCATGCTTAATAGCTTATTAAGTTCCCAGAACAAAGAACATTCTCTGGTAAGTGTAGGTAGTCCATAGATGGGTCATTCATTCAATACAACGTAGTTCCTACTATGTGTCAAGAATATTGCGCTAGACTCTTGGGATTTAACATGAGGAAGACACATTCATTACCTTCAAGGGTCTTACAGGCCTATGGAAGGGACCAGTCAAAAAAAAAAAAAAAAAATTGAAGCACCAGGTCGCTTCTACCAGACTGGCACAGCCATCCCTCATCTGCCATGAGTGCTGGCTGCTAAGAGCCTACAGCTTCATGCTTCTCCAGGAAATGATCATGGCCCATGGAGTTGCCTTGCCCAGTGATGCCTAGGAGGTTAGGCGCCCCCCTCCCTTGTCAATAAGGGCATGGCCTGTAGCCACTGAATTGTTGAGAGCGGGCATAAAAGCCTTGCCCCTGACTTCATGGCAGGACAGTTCATGCTCCAGAGCTCCCGATGAGATCGGGCTAAGACTGGACTTCAGCTGAAACCACATCCTCTTCCCTGGCACTATCTTTATAGCTTTTACCTGGGAGTTTTCCCTCACTACATTACTTGCAAAAGAATGCCCATTCAGGCTCTGAAGCTAAGAAACCTGACTTAATACACAGTGCTATCATATAGCTCAAGGTATGGTGGGCAGGGAGGAGAGAAAAATACTCCTTAGAACATCTAGGGAAGCTTTACTAGGTAGGGCTACTCACATTTCATTTTGAAGGACACATAGAAGTGAGGAGGGTAGGCAAGGGATGGTATATACAGAGTACCCATCAGTAATACCATGTGCATAATAACTGCTCAAAAAGGAACTTCTGCCCCTCCTTTCTCAATACAGACAAATAAACTATAGCAACCAAGTCATCGGAAAGTAAAAGAGCACAGCATTCTCAGAGAATTTTGAAAAGGTTTGTTGCCTGGAGCTCAAGGAGCCTGGTGGGGACTTGAAGGAGAGTGAGGTCCCGAAGGGGTCTGTGTGCAGTGATTTTGCTTGTGTACAGTGGAGAACCAAAAGAGGTCTTCAATCAGAAGGATGATACTGGGTCTGTGCTTGAATAGATAATTCTGGTGGCATAGGGAGGATAGATTGGAGCTGTAGGACAGGGGATCAGACAGAGTCATTGAAACTGTAGAGACAAGAGAAGCTTAAGAGATAGAGATGATCACTTAGCAGGCTGGAGGCTTTAGACTTGGGGATGTATTCAAAAGGTTGTTAAAAGAATGATTCTTCAGGGTGAAGTGACCAATAGAGAGGGAGCCAGGAGCCACTATAATAGTGAATGACAATATGCTGGCATCTTGCAGTGATAAAAATATTAAACCTGAACAAGGACTACTCTGTTAGCTTTATTGGTAAAAAGACAATTCTAATGAACGGTGCTACCCGAGTAAAACAAACATTATCCTCTTATTTGAAACCCCCTGTGAAATTTAAGACATCCCTGTTGTATTTAAAAGAATGCATTATTGCGAGTGCTAAGAGAAGGTCAGCATTCATTAGCAACCCTACAATAATAGCCAAAAAAGTGTGAAGAGTGTGCCTGTGATTGAGGGAAACAATTTCAGTTAGAAAATAGACTCTCATTTCTAACTCTTGCAAGGTTATAACAGCAACCAGAAAATGAAAACACTTTTATTTTTTCAAATTTATGAGAAAAGCCCTCACTACCCACTGTCAGTCTAGCTAGGAAAACATCTTCAAGCCGATGTCACCTTTTCTTCTCTGAACTTAAATAAAGACAACTATCAAGCAACAAAGACAAGAAGAGAGTGTGATGATTTCTTCATAAAATGCAAATGAAAATTAAATTGTTAGAGAAGGTTTAATTTTTAGTGTAGAAATGGAAACAGATGGATCTCCATGCCATTGCTCTGTGCGTACGTGTGTGTGTGTGCATTGTCTGAACTGGCTGTGTAAATGTTTGTATGTTTGTGCTTCCTGAGCTGGATGTGTGTGTGGTCTGAACGGTGAGTGTGTATGTGTTTATCTGAGACTGTTGGGGTGAAGTGCCATATTCAATCCAACACCCTTTATTTTTTAAGGTGTTACTATGCTTTCACACACTTTGTTTCTTTTGTCTTCCTTTATGCTGTTGGGTATGTATTAGAAAGTCATTTTACATTTTTTTATTGAAGTATAGCTAATTAACATTGTTGTGTTAATTTCTGCTATATAGCAAAGTGACTCATTTATACACATATATACATTCTTTTTATATTCTTTTCCATTATGGTTTATCCCAGGGTATTGAATATAGTTCCTTGTGCTATACAGTAGGACCTTGTTGTCCATCCATCCTATATGGAATAGTTTCTATCTACTAACCCCAAACTCCCAATCCATCCCTCCCCCACCCCCCTCTTGGCAATCACAAGTCTGTTCTTTAAAGCGGGCCTCAGAAATATTGGGTGACATTCAAGATCTCTGAGCTAATAAATTAGCAAAGAGCATGGGGCTGGGGCTGTGTGGGGGACAGACTTGGAACAATTTGCTTTACTGCGAAGGTACACACATCCAGCAAGTGACAGAGACAGGATGCAAACTGGGGTCTTCTGTCTTCAAAAGCTTCTCCCTCTCTTATTTGGTAATGTCATCTCTCACACACTAGCATAGAGGGAGACTCTGGAGGCTGGTGCAGTGGTCCCCAAACTTTGCACATTAGGATCGCCTGGGGCACTTCCATAGACACTGATGCCTGGGTTCCCCACCCCCCTCCCCCTGAACATGGTGAATTTATTGGTCTGGGGTGTGGCCTGAGCTCTGGAAATTGTCAAAGATTCCCCAGGTGATTCTCAGGTGCAGATAAGCTTGGGAATCACTGATGTAGTGGTAAAGAGCAAGTTCTCTGAAGCCATACAGACCCAGGTTCAAATCCCAGACCCTAGACTTACTGTGTGACCTCGGGCAAGATGCTTGACTGTCCTATGCTCGGTTTCCCCATAATATCTACTCCATAAGCCTGTTGTGAAGATTAAATGAGTTAGCAGGTATAAAGCACTTGGAAGTGTTAGTCATTATTATTTCACAAAAACAGCGATAAATTAACACAAAAAAATGAGCCTTTGGCTTCTCTTCCTGGGTATACAGGAGGAAGAATTTGCCAAAAAAAAAAGCCACCAATACAGAGGAGGCCACTAAGTCCCCCACCAGAGCTGGAAGAGGGCTTAGACAGGGCTCTCCTTCCCTACTTAACCATGTGCAGGTTTTATTGTTAGTAGCATAGAGGTCTAGAGAGTTTAAGGGACTGGCTCAAAGCCACACAGTGATTACAGCCCTTGGGGCAGGACCCAGGATTCCTTGCTTGCTCTTTGGAGCCAGTTCTGCTTTAAGGTGGCTGCTCTGAGAGGCAACAGGGTAGGGCTCCTGCAGGCGGTGCTTGTTGATCCCAAGCAGAAGCTCACAGATTGCCTTTGAGCTGCAGTGGTTCCAGGTCCGACCCTCTCAAGGGACAAGCCTCAACTGACCAGCCAGGTGGGTGCTGGCCATGTCTTCTCTATGTGTCTCCACGACATGCCCTGGCTGGTGGAGAGAATGTCTCTCTAAAGAGTCTCTGAATTGGAATCATCCCGAATGGGTTTGATTTGCCTTTCGGCATTTTGAAGGGAGTCATTTTCTCCCGTGTACCAAAGCTATCAGCTCAGGCGCTCTGGAAAAGGAGGAGCCTCCTGGCTTTGTGGAGTCACAACTCTAATCACAGGGGAGGTACCTGACTCATTCTGCGTTTGCATTTCAGAGGTTGCTTAACTGGAACACATCTTTTCAAACAAAATCCTTGGGAAAAATGTTGGCTTTTGTGTGCTGAGAGCCAGTAGTAGGAGTGGCGGAAAAGTGCTTTTTGGAATTAAACAGACATGGGTTGTATGCTGATGTGCAACACACGGATGCCTCCTCTTTGGTGCACCTTAATTTTCTTATCTTTAAAGTGGGGTTAATGAGTGCCTTCTACTGAAGCAATGAGATCATACCTGATAATACATATATTAGATTATTAGTACAAAGATCTATGCCTGGCAGATAGTTAGAAATTAGGGCTTCTCTCTGTTCTGATATTTCACATGGAGGGAATGAAGTCAATTAATCAGTACGTCGGAAAAAACGTCCATGGCTCAATTTCCTGCAAAGCACCCTGTGGACTGTGAAAGCTGGGTCAGGCAGCATCCCGGTTGGAGTTTAGTTGGGGGTAGAAAATTGACACAATAAGTGCTAATTGATAAGGTAGATAAGGTGGATTGCTCAGGTGAGGCTGGTGGTAACAGGTGGCCCTCTATGTTATAAGGCAAGTCACAAGCTAGCAATTTTCAAGCAATTTCAGGCCTTTGGACAAGTTTATTTTTAATAAAGAAAAAAATGAAATATAAAAACATCCTGTGGGGAGACTCTGGTCAGGAAATTGATCATCACAATTGAGTGGTGCACGTGCAGAATTGGAAGTGAACCCCGCGTGACTGGCTCAGCCCAAGTGACTCAGGACTTAACAGAGAAGATGGCATGAGGCTTTGTCTGGGAGGAGGAGCCAGTGGGAGGGAAAGGCCAGAGAGGATGGAGAGCAAGGATGGACCAGGG
>NW_006798529.1:1608077-1640433 GCF_000442215.2 Lipotes vexillifer | reverse complement strand
GCATTCCTGGGAACTCAAGGAGGCAGGTAGAATGGAGATGGAGTGAGGAGAAGGAAATGGCTCTGAATTTGCTGAGCAGAGGGACTTGAATGTCAGGGAAGAGTTTCTATTTTCTGCTACAGGTAATCAGAGGCCTCCATGTGACTTAGAAATAGAGGAGATATGCAATTAGGCTTGAGAGTTTTTTCTTTTTGTGGTACGTGGGCCTCTCACCGCTGTGGCCCCTCCCGCCGCGGAGCACAGGCTCCGGACGCGCAGGCTCAGCGGCCATGGCTCACGGGCCCAGCCGCTCCGCGGCATGTGGGATCTTCCCGGACCGGGGCACGAACCCGCGTCCCCTGAATCGGCAGGCGGACTCTCAACCACTGCGCCACCAGGGAAGCCGGAGAGTTTTTAAGCATCCATAATGTCAGGTGTTCAGCCAATAGGATGAGCCGCATATTTCGGGAGAGGGCAAAGCAGGCAGCTTGTAGTACAGGTTTCTCCTGAGAGGCATCTGGACTGTTCCCCCCACCACTGTTTTTTTAGATCTCTTTAGTATCTGTTATGCATCGAACACTAAACACATTGCAAAATATTGCCGTTCAGGGATGCTTGAGTTTTGATAAGGAGAGAAAATCTATTGTTTCAGGTGGGATTGATCAAGGGGTTTCTACCCTCAGTGCTTTTCAGAAAGTATTGCTTCAGTAACATGGAGCCATGTAGATTCGGTGGTTTGGATTGGATGCTTCTAGGGGTGTGAGCTAGGTGGGAGGGAAGCCCTTCCTGTCAGAGAGGTGAAAAGCAGTCCTGGGGACACCCCTCCTGAACGACGGACCCCAGGGGACAGGAGCACGGTGGGGAGTTGGTAAATATTCACTGAACGAGTAAAGAAATGAACAAATGAATAGAAGAATGATTGATTCCAGCCCCCAGTGATACTTAGTATGTGGGGCAGAAAGATTAAACAAATGTATGCTGGGTAGTTTTTTTTTTTTTTTTAATAGCCCTTTTTACAAAACATTCACAAGTAAATGTTACTATCTTCTTGACGTTAGGGAAGAGAAGACAAGGCCAGAGACCCAGATGGCTCCTTGTCTGGGGTACCTCTCTTCTCACTATGGTGGCCATTCATTTAAACCTGTTTCTCTGTGTTCACACATGCATAGCTGTGAATCTGTGTGGCTGTCCATTTATTACCATATCCCCTGGTGCTTTCAGGGGATTTGATTATTTTCTTCATTTAAGAAATGAGAAAACTGAGGCTTGGAGAAGTGGTGTTCCACGTCAGAGGTCAAGTTTTGAGCCCAGCTCTGGTGGATTCAGGACCCCAACTCTTGTGCCCACTCCCGGCAACCCTCAGGGGAAGTCCTCCATATGGTTTCCACATGTACTGTGTGCTCAGCTTTGATTGGAGAGAAGACTAAATGCTGTCCATTCGGGAATGGGTTGATATGACAGTGCAATGAAGAAAGGGAATGGGCCGCCTGCATCATTCAATATGGTAGCCACCAGCCACATGTGGTTTTTTAAACTTAAGTTTAAATTAGTTAAAATTAAATAAAATTAGAAATTCAGTTCTTCCATCCCACTGGCTGCATTTCAAGTGCTCAGTAGTCACATGTGGCTGCCAGGTTGGACAGGACAGATATAGAACACTTCCATCATTGTAGAAAGTTCTATTGGACAGCACTGCAGCCAGACTGCAAAACACTGTACCAGTGTGAGGGCTTGCTAATATTATGTGGGACTGGGATTCTTCATTACGGTATGCAGGCCTCTCACTGTTGTGGCATCTCCCGTTGCGGAGCACAGGCTCTGGCTGCGCATGCTCAGCGGCCATGGCTCACGGTCCCATCCGCTCTGTGGCATGTAGGATCTTCCCGGACCTGGGCACGAACCCGTGTCCCCTGAATCGGCAGGCAGACTCTCAACCACTGCGCCACCAGGGAAGCCCTTTGCTTTCCTTTTTATACACTGACCTTGAAGTCTCAGAGGCTTTCTCCCATTGCTCCCCAAACATTCTAAATTTCAGCTTTGCCACAAATTTCTTTCACATATTCTGGTGATTCTGTGCCACAGAAGTATCTCATATGGTCTACAAACATACTCAGGGCTCCGACTTTATTCAAGATGAAACCAGCACAGACCAGCAAGGATTCTGTGGCTTTTGCACCTCATAGAGAGGGTCTTTAATGGAAGTGAACTTTGGTGTTCTAACCTCCACCTCTAACCTTCAATAGAGATATTGAAAAATCGTCTTATTGTGGGATTGCCACTGGGGACACTGTCAAGCCCATATGTTGTATTCTTTTTATGAGAACGTCCTGGAGAAATTTATCTTAGACTTGAATTCTGAGTACCTTTTTACAATTTTCCTCTCTGAGTACTATAGATCTTATAACTGGCTGTGTTTCCTCCTTTGCTTTAGCTGCTAGGAAGCTAGATTTCTAAGTTCATCTTAACAATTGTGAAGGACCTTCTGACATCTATCGCTGTCTTTTCTTCTGTATTTATTTTACCAATCTACTCTCAGTCTTCTCTCACTGTGACTTTATTTCACCCTTCGTCTTAGTTTTCACCCATTGCATGTCAGGGTATTTTTTTAATTGTTGTTTTGTTTGTTTTACATGCCTTCTTCAACACATCTGGCCAGTATCCAGAAATAAAGAGATGGGCCATCAAATGTAAATGGCTGAGCCACTTCGGGAAGTGGGGGACAGAAGTGGAGGTAAGGGGTAAGGGATGGCCCAGCTTCTCTCTTGTGATCTGGGAGGTGACCCCAAAAGGAGGCCACTCCTTCAGAATCACGTCACCTTTGCCCCTGAAGTTGGCTTTGACCAAGCCACACCTATAAGGTGAAGGCGGGCACCCTGTCTGAGCACATTCAGTCTTCCGGGCTCTGAGCTGGGATGGCCCCACCTATCCCCACTCCTGATGGTAACTGGGAACATCAGAGGTGACTCACGTGAGCTTTTGGCCTCTCTCCTTACAGGGAGAGGTTTTCCTAGAACATGCATGTCCCACCACCCTGACCCCACCTTCCCCTAACTGACAGCCCTAATTATAGGTCAGAGTAAGGGTCACCCCTGTCTCTGACCTTCTCAGTTTCAGGAGCTGATTTATTCCTAGTGTCAATTATTCGTTTTCCTCTTGGGAGGAGGCTTTTGTGAGACCTTGGTCAGCAGCACCAAGCTAGCTGGAGGGTGTGACCTATCTGTGAGCCAAGCCAGGAAGCTCTGGGCTTCTGGAAATAAACAAGTCCTGGCCCAATGAAGATGGCACGTTTCAACTTACTTGTGCTTCCACATGGCTTGTATTAGAGTTTGATTTAATTTTTACCTGATGTTTCACCTATTACAATGAGACATAAAAAAGGAATTTGCAGCTGCCTGCTTATCAGAAAAAGATCAACTGTTTCTGTAATTAATATGGAAGATAACAATTTAAAATAATAAAACACCCATAATATGCTTAGGGGAAGCAGCTTGTTGCTATAATTAGAATGAGAATCAAATTGTTCTGATGGCAAACACATCATTTATTGAACTGAATCTACTCTATGAATGGAAGTAAATAGCACAGCAGGAAAAAAAATAAACAAGCAAGAGACGCATTTCATAAAACTCTGGGTCTGAGTAAGATCTCAGAAGCTTCCAGGGATGGAGCTTAACAGAACTGGACATTTCTGCATCGCCACGCACTGCACCACCCAAGCACCTCCATGGTGTTCATTTAGTGCCCTTTGAAGCCCTGGAGACTTTTCTAAAGTACAGCTCCGATTATGTCACCACTTACTTAATCCCCTCCATCAGAAGCTTAAATATAACAACATTTAATCTCTAAGTACATGCACACACACACATCATACATACTCTTATTTCAACTTATGTTCCACTTTGCATTTTCTGTTTAAAGAAAAGTTCCACAGTATATATTATTTTTATAATTAACTTAAAAAGTTGTTTTCTTTCTTTTCCTCCCAAGGCTCTCCATTATTTAAAGGTTTGAGTCCAAGTTCTCTAGGTGGTCAGTTCCATCTCTTGCACAAGCACCAGCTCCCTGGGCTGCTGCTTCCTGGGCAATGCCTGGACTTTTGACTTTCCTGCATCTTCTGGATCTGACACCTTTGTTTCTGCTGATTTCTTGGCCTGTGACTTTCTCTCCTTCCCTTCCTTGTCTGGAAGGTTCCTACTTATCTGTAAAGACCTGATGAAAATGTCATCTCCTCTTAGCAGTTTTCTGACACCAGCCCTCTACCCTGGGGGCATGACTAGCTGCTTTCTCCTCTGAGTTTTCATGACATTTCCTAGAAACGTATATCAGTGCCTTATATGGCATTATATAGTTACTTGCATTTGTGTCTTCTACTCTCAACACATGTGAATATGTGTGTGTGTGTGTGTGTGTGTGTTTATATGTCTGGCACATAGTAGGTATAAATGTTTACTAGGATGGTGTTAGATTAATCTGGGTGAGCAAGGACACATTTTGGGGTTCATTAGACATGTTCAGTTATTTTTAAAGTTCCATGGTTTGAGTAAAATTTGAAAAGCATTTTGCCAAGTATGTTTCTCCCTATTTTGTAAAGCCCATATGTCTATTAAGGGGGGAGAAGCCATATGGTTCTGATTTCTTTACTCATAGATCAGCATTTCAGTTTTTAGGATATCTGATGTTCAAGATGCTGCCTGTACTGTGTGTATCGATCCCTCTTTTTGAATATGTTTTTCTTTGAACTGAGGAGATCGACTTTCCCCCAAACAGAAACTTAACCCACGACAGTGTAGAAGGAATTTTCAGTTCTCTACTTGTGAGGCTTAGGAGATACTTTCTCAAATGAAAAACACTTTCTGACTCTTGCAAAGAAAAAATTGGTCACCCTTAAATAGAATCCCTAGGCCCAAGAGGAGCCAAGGCAGGTGACAATTTAAGTTGGGGCACATAGGTTTCTTTTTGGTGTGACTGATGGTTATCCAGGTGCACTGAGGAGATACTAATCAAATACATTAATGAGTTACTAAATACATAAAGGAATGAAAGCCATCTACAGAAGGGTGATGTCATAAATACCAGTTTTAAAATTAGAAACCCTCTGAATATGGTCCCCCTATTGAAAGATAGGGTTCATGATCTATCTTCAAGTTTTAATGAAGATTTAATGAAGATCTTTTTGAGCAAGGTTTGCCAAACTTTTAGTCATTTATCTAATGCCTTTGCAATCTTGGCCATATAGATGTGTTTTTTGTGTTATCACTTCACATTTCTTTCTAAATGTATTTATCTTTATTTGGTAAAGTATATAAACAAAGATATTTACACAGGAAACATTGTATCACTGTTGTCTAAGGAAGAATGATACTCCTTACTGTATAGTAACTCCTTATTTTGGAAAAAAAAAAGAAATACTTGTTACTTGTTTTCTAATTATTAATCTGTAAACTAGTTACAATTATCTCACTCATCATCAGTGGTACTCATAACCACCTTTGAAAGCACTCAGGGTGTATATCTGGGAGCATTTTCTAAAATGGATGGCTGCATAAGTGTTCCAAACAACTATTATTATTGTTATTGAAATGATTAATATAACAACTGTCAGACACTATGCCTCAAGCCCTAGCCAAGGCATTTTGCTAAATGCACAAATGCAGAGAATTGACTTAACTGTTCTCCACTAGAGTGTCCTCACCTGAGAAACAGAAAGTGAGTTCTTTCAGAATGTGGGGCAACATAGTAAAAGTGGTTTTTTTCCCTTTTCTTATCATTTGTGCTTTTCTGTCCCTACCTCTGTGGGATGTAAACACCTGGGTGACAAGTGAAAAATGGAGTCAGCTAAGTCAGAGTAGCTAATTCTCTGGACATCTGCCACCACCCTTGTCCTCATGCAATTTCTTACACTGAGACTCATCAGATAATTTAGCAGCTCCATGGTGCAGGCAAGGCCATGATGAGGATTCCCATTTTAAAAGTGAAGAAAGTGAGGCTTCAAGGAGATGCTATTCCCAGGGCTTCAGGGCTCACAAAAGGCTGAGCCAGTTCTAGAAGGAGGCAAGGCTTTCTAATTCTTACTGACCATGGCTACTTGATTTTGTGCCATTGAATAGACAATGGAATGTATGATGGAAGAGCAGGTCAGCAAAAAATAATGAGAGGTGAAACATTGCTGAGAAAGTGCAAGGTGTAAAATCCTCAAAAGATCCCCTCCCTTTTTCTTTCTGTTTGAATAGAGCTTTGAGAAGACACAGCCCAGAAGGCCTATCTGTGACTTAACAGGCTATCTGTTGGGGAATTTAACAAATGGATTATTAAAATAGAATGTGTGGCAGGTCCTAAGATAGTTTCTGGAGAAACAGAAATAATTCTTCTAGAAGAGCTTACAGTCTGGTGGGGGAGACCAACTGATTCGAAGAGGCACCAAAACAAACAAAAAAATTAAAACAAAAATGCTAAGGTCATGACCACAATGAAGCTCTGTGCAATGTAACCTGGGAGAAGGGAGCAAAAACAGAAATTATTTGTGTTAAAAGGTATGACTGTGCTGCATTTTCAGTGCTGGTTAATGAGTCAGGTCCCCAGATGCTATTTTCCTTTTGACTTTAAAGCACTCATTTATAAAGAAATCTATCTTACTTTTCTCCCCTCTGTTAGTCATAGGCTGGTCATTTCTGAATCAAAATCTCTTTCAGTAGGCTTCTAAAACTTTCACAGTGCAACTTGCCCCCATCTCATGCAGGCCACAAGCTTGGGAAGGCCCCTATGGAAAAGTCTCAACAATCCGAGTTACTACTGTAAAATAATCTTAAACTTGGCAACGAGAAGCAGAAGAATGCATTTTTAGATGTTAAAAATAAAAATGTCCATCTTCAAGTCAACACATTTCCTTGTTTTGGCATATCAAACCATCTTCAAAAACGAGGGAGAGAGAAATTTTCAGCTTACCTTTGCAACTTAAAATGATATTAAAAAAAAAAATCCCCATTACTAAATTCTTGCATGATTTACTTCAAGAGGCAAGCTTAAGACTCCCTCATGCACAGACTTGCCAGCCATGGGCAGGGGGTGGGGTCCACCATCCAGTATAGGGGCAGAAGTTGGACAAGACCAGGAAGGGGCCAATACAAAGTGAAAACCAGCTGGTTTGTATTTGCAGCAGACCCACCTGAAAGAGCTGAAAACAGAGGAGGAAACTCCTGAACACTTGGTCTATGACCGGGAATGGTTGCTGATCTGCTGACCATCTCTGCAAGTGGAAATGGCCCTTTTTAAATAGCTTCAAGAAATCCTTCTACACGGTTGCTGGGAATGTAAATTGGTGCACCCATTATGGAAAACAGTACGGAAGTTCTTAAAAAACTAAAAATAGAGCTACCATATGATTCAGCAATCCCACTCCTGGGTGTATATCCAGAGAAAACCATAATTTGAAAAGATACATGCACCCCATGGACTTGAGGATAGGGGGAGGGGGAAGGGGAAGCTGTGACAAAGTGAGAGAGTGGCATGGACATATATACACTACCAAACGTAAAATAGCTAGCTAGTGGGAAGCAGCCGCATAGCACAGGGAGATCAGCTAGGTGGTTTGTGACCACCTAGAGGGGTGGGATAGGGAGGGTGGGAGGAAGGGAGACGCAAGAGGGAAGAGATATGGGAACATATGTATATGTATAACTGATTCACTTTGTTATAAAGCAGAAACTAACACACCATTGTAAAGCAATTATACTCCAATAAAGACGTTAAAAAAAAGAAAAGAAAAAATAAACAAAAAAAAGATTTTTAGAGTCTGTTTTCTTGCAGTTGCATTGGAAATGATACCAATCTGTGCATTCCTTTTTTCTTATTATTAAAAAGTGATGATCTCTTTAAAAAAAAAAAAAAAGAAACATGCACCCCAATGTACATTGCAGCACTATTTACAATAGTCAAGATATGGAAGCAATCTAAATGTCCATCAACAGATGAATGGATAAAGAAGATGTGGTACCTATATACAATGGAATATTACTCAGCCATAAAAAGAACAAGATAATGCCATTTGCAATGACATGGATGGACCTAGAGATTGTCATATTGAGTGAAGTAAGTCGGAGCAGGACAAATATCGTATGATATCACTTATAGGTGGAATCTAAAAAAAAAAAAATGGTGCAAATGAACTTATTCACAAAACAGAAATAGAGTCACAGATGTAGAAAGCAAACTTACAGTTACCAGTGGGTAAGGCAAGGGGCAGCAATAATCTGGGAGATTGGATTGACATATACACACTACTATATATAAAATAGATAACTAATAAGGACCTACTGTGTAGCACAGGGAACTCAATAGTCTGTAATGACCTATATGGGAAAAGAACCTAAAAAGGAGTGGATATATGTACATTATAACTGATTCACTTGGCTGTACAGCAGAAACTAACACAACATTGTAAATCAACTATACTCCAATAAAAATTAATTATAAAAGCAAAACAAAACAAACAAAATAAAATAAAACAAAACAAAATAAAGTAGCTTCAAGCTTCTAATAAGTAGAACTACTTGGTCTGGGAGCTAAATTCCCAAAGGTTTTAACTGTTTGTTCTTGGTTTGTTTTATATCTCAAACATTGGGGAGTGTCTGCAGTTTTGTTTTAGAGATATGAGCAGTGAGTTCTACCACCCAGAAATGTATGGAAATTCTCTAGACCCTCTCTGCTCAATTTCCTCATTTATAAAGCAGGGATGGAGATGACACCTCTTCTGCAGAGCTGTGTGATAGTTAATTGCAGGCCACGTATTTAACATGATGGCTGGACCATTTTAAATACTCAAAAAATGTTACCTACTATTACCTGATAATAATGACAATGGCAATCCATTCCTGCCAATCCTCACCAAAAAACTGTATAACATCAGTTTGATTGCATCCATTTTGCAGGTGAAAATAACTGAGGCTAAACTGTAAAGCTAGTCTTTTCTAAGGCATTGCCAGAAACATGTAGAACTTAAGGTTTAAATGAGATCTATACAACATGACTTCAAAGCCCAGTTTTACCACCATCTCATCTGCTTAACTTGCAAAGGATTCTTGGGTCTCTTAGTCTGCTTACAAGAGTCCAGTGTTTGGATTGAAAGATGAAAACCTCAATCATTCCAACCTGCTGTTTTGACTCTACAAAGCTCAAACATCATTTTTTTTTTTTTTAGTTTTTGCTAGTGAATGGACTAAATATCACAAGTGATGATGACCATTTGTTGAGAACACTCCATGTGAGAGAATCTGAGACTCGACTTCCCTAACAGAAAAAAAAGAAATAGCAGGTGTAATCATCCCTGTTTTACTATTAAGTCTTACTGTTAAGTGGTGGAACCAGAAACAAAATCCAGATCTGTTGATGTGAAAAGCTTAGGCTCTTTCAAACAGCTGGCTCTTTTATAGTTTGTTTAAAGTCTAGAAGTAATGGGCACAGAAATTCTCTTATATTTCTATAGAGAGCAACCAGGATTCTGGAAACAAGAATTGGTCGCATTTAAAGAAGAACTTTCATAAGCTTGAATGCACCTCTTAGACAGTGAGAAATGTCATCTAGGATGCCATTCGCGAAGCTGATTCCATTATAAAATGATACAGTTCTTCAAAGTACTGTTTTCATTTCCTTTGTGTATATACCCAGCAATAGAATTGCTGGATCACACGATAGATCTATTTTCAATTTTTTGAGGAACTCTATACAGTTTTCAATAGTGGTTGGACCAAATTACATTCCCATCAACAGTGTATAAGTGTTTCTTTTTCACCACATCCTCACCAGCTCCTGTTTTCTTTTGTCTTCTTGATGATAGCCATGATAGCTATTCTGATGGACCTGAGGTTATATATAGTCGTGGCTTTAATTTTCACTTTCCTTATGATTAGTGATGTTGAGCATCATTTTATGTGCCTGTTAGCCATTTTGTTGTCCTCTTTGGGAGGATGTCTACTTAGTTCTTCTGCCCACTTTTTAAATCAATTTTTTAATTAAGTTGTAAGAGTTCTTTATATATTTTGGATACTAACCCCTTATCTGATATATGGTATGCAAAAATTTCTAATTCTGTAGGTTGTCTTTTCATTTTGTTAATTGTTTCTTTTGCTGTGCAGAAGCTTTTGAGTTTTGCTTTTGTTGTTTGTGTTTTGGTGTCATGTCCAAAAGTCCATTTTGCCAAATATACCAATATTGAGGAGCTTCTTCCCTATGTTTTCTTCTAGTTTCATGGTATCAGGTCTTACGTCAATCTCAGATCCATTTCAAGTTAACTTTTGGGAGTGGTGTGAGATAGAGGTTCAGTTTCATTGTTTTTCATGTGTTTCTCCAGTTTTCCCAGCACCAGTTATTGAAGAGAATATCCATTATTGCAGCATTATTTACAATGGCCAAGTTAAGGAAACAACTTAAATGCCCATCAACCGTTGAATGTGTAAAAAAATGATGTGGTACATATACACAATGGTATATTATTCAAACATGAAAAAGGAGTATCCTGTCATTTGTGACAACATGGATTGATTTTGAGTACATTATGCTAAGTGAAATCCATCAGACAGAGAAAGACAAGTATTGTATGATATCATTTATATATGAAATCTAAAAAGGTCCAATTGGTAAAAACCAAAAAGTGAAATGGTAGTTACCAGAGGCTAGGGGGGTGAGAAGATAAAATTGATGCTGCTCATGGATATAAACTTGCAATGTGTAGTAACAAGCTATAGTGGTATAATGCACAGTATAATGAATATATATAACAGTACTGTCCTATAATTATGTAATGTGAAAAATCACTACAACAATCATATTATAATATATAAATGTATCAAAGTAACGCATTTTACATCTTAAATTTATACAATGTTTATGTTAAATATATTCAATAAAAATAAATTTAAAATGATACAGTGCGTTTATTTTCCATTTTCCCAATCCTTGGGTCTAATTATTGTTGACATCCCCTATACACTGTGAACTCTTTGGGGGCAAAGGGAAATTTATATGACAAATATGAGCACAAGCAAACTGATTTCAAAAGCTCTTGAAAAATAAAGCCTAATGAAATGCATTTGGGGAAACTAAAAAAAGGAAATTGTAAGAATAACTTGACAATCTTGTAAAGAATTCTACTAAAGTGAAGGGATGAAGACATAGAAATTATCATATACTGTGTCAGATCCTGAAGTATGGATTCCTGGAGATTAGCTGTGATATGCTGGTATCTTAAATATTGGTTCTTTTGTTTAAACTAGTTGAAATGTAGAAATTAAGAAAAGTGGAAAGAAGGAAATTAGGCACAAATAATTCCACCACTCAAAGAGAAACACTTTTACCTTTCATTTATTTTCTTCTAAACTTTTGTCTTATACTTTAGAAAAATGCATTGGATTATACTTTATACATTTATTTGTATAAATAATTTAATTATTTGGGGGAGAAATTGGAAAAAATATAAAAAGTACCAAGATAACAATACACAATTATACTCTTAAACATTGAGGCATATGTTTTCCCAGTCTTTTCTACTATCATAAAAACAAAAATGTATCAGATAGCATAGGAATACATTCCCTTTTTATAAGTAAAATACTTGAATGTTATAGACATCTTCATTTTTGTGCTGATAAGACAAGAGCCTTTATGCATTTTTATTTTATTTATATGCCACTCCAGTCACCTTCATATATTTTCATTTCCCATGTTATTGTTGCCTACAGTTTTAGTTTGAACTTGTTAAAAATTGTATAAATCATATTATACTTTTTTTGGATGGTAGTAATTTAGAATCACCAACGTCTGACTGATTTCCTAGCTCAGTGTTGTTTCCCATATTCCTTTACTTCCTTCTGGTTAATTGTTATCTTGCTGAAGAAAATTCAGAAAAGGTCTGTGGCTTTCTGAATCATTTTATATCCAAGAGTATCTTTATTTTACACTCACTCTAAAATGATTTATTTTTTACTGGGTATAGAATATCAGGTTTTAAGTTATTTTGTTAGTCAACAATTTTGAAGGTATTGCACCAGTGTTTTCTGGCATTGTGGTGTTTCCAATAAGAAGTCTGAAATAAATTGAGTTCTCAGTTCCTTGTGGATAATATTATCTTTTTCTTGGTGAGTTATCAGGATTTTCTCTTAATGTTTGATTATCACAGGTTCAATAGAAAACTCACAGATATGGCTATTTATGTGCTTTTATTAATTCTGCTTGATAATTTGTTGACTCTTTCCATGTGAGATATTGTGAAGTTCTTTAATTCCAAGAAATCCTCAAGTCATTATATCTTTAAATGATATCTGTTCTATTGGAGATTTAATTAGATAGATGTTGAATTTCTGCATTTATTCCTCTCAGATTTTCCATCTCTGCACTATGTTCTGGGGAAATTTCCCAATTTAACTTTCCAACTTCTGTTATTTAATCTTCATCCAAATCCAGTTTGCTTTTTAACATTTCTGTTGAGTATTTTATTGCAATTATTGGAGATATTACTTACAAAATCTCTTAATTATGTTTTTTTCAAAACTGATTGAACTTATGATTAAATTATTTTTATAACAGCATACAGAAACATTTGAACCCCTTTTCTGAGGGCTCTCTCTGCTCTGTTTCTAAGAGATATTATGTGCTAGGATTTTGTGTTTCTTTTTTGATACATGCTAAAGGGGATTTCTATTTTCCTGATACTGTATTGCCATTTAGATACACAGCTGAGAATCTGACTATCAGAGCAATATAGAGAATCTATCTTTTTTCTCTGGTTTCTTTTAAGACTTTCTCCTGTCTTTGGTGTCTACAATTTCATTATGATGCGTTCAGGTGCACATTTGTTTTCTGAGGTACACTTATACAGAATAGGATGTTAAAATAATAAGTGTGATGAGGTTTGACAATTTTATACATCTCTTTATAACTATCTTCCTCTCCCCACAACACCCCTCAAACACACACACAGTCACAGTGGAGAATGTTTTCATTGCCCCAGGAAGTTTCCTCCTTCTCCAAAGTACTTTCTCCTATCCAAGTACTAACCAGGCCTGACCCTACTTAGCTTTGGAGATCGGATGAGGTCAGGCACATTCCCGGTGGTATGGCTGTAGACTCAGAGGTACTCTCTGACTTTTAATACCATAGATTAGTTTTGCCTATTCATGGACTTCTTATACATGGAATCATCATGTAGTATTGATATATATGGTCTGCGTCCAACTTCTTTCACTTAATATAGCAGCATTGAGGTTCACGCATGTCGTTATATTTATCAGTAGTTTGTTCTTTTGTATAGTGGAGTAGTGTTCCATTGTGTTATCATATAACAACTTGTTAATCATTGAATTGTTGATAGGTATTTGCCTTGTTTGCAATTTTTATATGTTATGAACAAGGTAGCTAGGATATTCTTGTAAAAGAGTTTATGTAAACACATGTTTTGTTTTTTCTTGGATAGATTATTGGAGTGGATTTTATGGGTCATAGGATAGGTGTATATTAAACTTTCTAAGAAACTGTCAAATAATTCTTCAAAGTAATTGTACAATTTTAAATTCCCCAGAAATGCATGAGAGTTCCAGTTAATGTATGTCCTCACAGATGTATGGTATTGTCTGTGGGTTTTATATTAGCAATTCTAGTGAATATGAATTGCTGTCTCATGGTGGTTTATGTCACATTTCTTGGATGACTAATAATGCTTAACGTACATCCATGTACTTACTGGTTATTTCTATGTCTCATTTGTAAAGTTTCTGCTCAATGTTGTTGCCCAATTTTTATTGGGATTATTATTATTACTGATTTTTAGAGTTCATATATTTAGAGTTCATATATTTTAGAATATCATATATTCCAGATATGTCTTTTGACAGATTTTTATACTACAGTTATTTTCTCCCACTCTGTGGTTTTAATATTCATGTTCATAGCAGTGTCTTTTAGTGAGCAACATGCTTAACATTGATGAAGTCCAATTATATTTTCTCTTGTGGTTAATATTTCTTGTGCCTTCTCTAAGAAATCTTTGCCTAACTCAAAGTCACAAAAATAGTATCCTGTTTCCTTCTAGAATTTTTGTGCTTCTAGTATTTCGATTTAGACTCAAGATCCATATAAAAATAATTGTTATGTAATGAATTAAGAGAGGTTACATTTCCATTTTCCCATACAGGTATCCAGTTATTTAAGCAAAAGTTCTTTAAAAGAACTTCTTTAGTCAGTTAATTGTGTGTGTGTGTGTGTGTGTGTTTGTGTGTGTGTGTGTGTCTTAGTTGACACCAAAATGTGTGTCTTTTTCTGGCCTCTCTGTCCTGATCCATTGATTTGTCTGTCCTTGTACCAACATCACAACTTCTTAATTACTTGTAGTCTAGACACCAGGTAATGTTTTTATTTTTGGAAATAATTTTGTTTATTCTAGGTCCTTTACATTTCCATATAAATATTTATATCAGCCTGTCATTTTCTTGAAGAACAAATAGCCTGCTGGGATTCTAATTGGGATTACATAGTCTATAAATCAATTTGAGAACAACTGCCATCTTAACATTGAATCTTCCAATCCATAAACATGGTATACATTTCCATTAATTAGGTCTTCTTTAATTTCTCTCAGCAAATTTCATTTATTTGTTGTCAATGTAGAAATCTTACACAATCTTTTGTATTTGTATTTTGGATATTTTTTGTTTGATATTTTTATAGTACCATAAATGTTACTGAACTTTTAATTTCATTTTTAAATTATTTTTTGCTTAAATATATATTAACCTTGAATCTCATAAATGTAATACATTTATTTATTATTCTAATTATATATATATGTATATATATATATATATATATATATACATATATATATATATTCTATAGGGTTTTCTATGCACACAATCAGGTTATCTGTGAAGAATGATGGTTTTACTTATTCCCTTCTAATATTTAAACCTTTCCCTTTTTTTCCCCTTGATTTATTGCTCTAGTGATGACAGCAGATATTCTTGCCTTTTTCTTAATCTTAGGGGAAAAGTGTTTAATGTTTTGGTATCTAGTATCATGGTAGCTGTAGACTTTTTCTAAGTGCCCTTTAACAGATTGAAAATTTTTCTTCTTCCTATTCATACTTTTCTGAGAATTTTTACTATAAATGGAGGTTGAATTTTATCAAACACTGTTTCTACATATATTGAAATAATCTTATCATTTTTATTATTTGTTTATGTGATGAATTATATTCACTGATTTTCAAATATAAATAAGCAAATATTAACCCAACCTAGGCTAGATCCCTCAGAATTATGATGTATTTATCTTTTTTATATATTGCTGGATACAATTTTCTAATATCATGTTAGGGATTTTCACATATGTATTCATAAAAATACTGTTCTATTAATTTCTTTTTTAAACTTCATTGTTAAGTTTTGGTATCAGAGTTATTCTGACCTTATAAATGAGATGGCAAATATTATTTTTTTCTATATTTTCCCTAAGAGTGCAAGATTTTGTTTTTCCTTAAAATTTTTGGAATTCACCAATGAAGCCACCATGGCCTGGAAAGATTTGTGGGGTTTTTGTTGTTTGTTTTGCAAGTGTGGTAGGCAGAATAATGACCTCCCAGAGATGACCAGAAATGTGATAAGTAGCCTCCAGAACTGTGAGAAAATAAATTTCTGTTGTTTAAGCCACCCAGGCTGGTATTTTATTATGGCAGCCTGAGCTGATGAATATGGCATCTTATTCTTTTCCTGTGTTTTCGATTTTTAATTTCTTTAATTAATTAAAATATATGGTACACTTAGAACCTCTACATTCTAGATTTTCTATTATGTAAATCTCTAGATTATTAAGTCTAGCTATTTTTGTTGTGGTTCCATTAACTCATGGTGAATTGTTGTTTCGTGCATTTTAGAGTTTTGGATTGTGAACTCTTCTTTAGTGGGAGTCATTGAAAATATTGCATCCCCAGGATAAGGGCAATCCCTCCAGAAAGAGTCTGCCTTGCTTTCACCATAAACTCAGGTATATCTGCTTCAAAGTATTCATTATATGGTATCATGTCTAAAACCTTCAAAACTGACATTTCCTCCCTCTTTGAGCCTCCTTTGATATAGATAGAATTTCACTGTTGACTCATTGTAACTATAGGTGAATATATTTCTAGCTATTCTTTGAGGAAACTAACTTTTCTGGCAATTGAATCTCAATTACTCTTATTTTAAAGGCCCAATATTTTGTCTCCAGCTCTCTACATGTTCACACTCATTCAACTGATGTATTTTAATTATGAAGATGGGAATTTCATTGGTAGCTTAGAGTCAGCTTTTTTTACTGTCTGGGTTTTTGCTCCCTTTTGTTTTTTGTTGTCTTTTTTTTTTTTTTTTTAATGTGCTTCTGTAATGGGAGGAGTGTTAGATTATATATAGTCTTCATATGGCCAGAATTGAAAGTCAATACTCATTTTACAATGTTACTATAACCTGAAGTCAGAAGTGGACACAGATAGAAATCTAAAATGAAATTATAGGCTAATATCACTAATGACTGTAAAAGCAAAAGTCTTAAGTAAAATTTAATAAAGAGATGTCAGCAATATAGCAAAAGATTATGTATCATAACCAGATAGGGTTTATTTAAATAATGCAAGAATTGATCAATATTGAAAACCTGTCCAAATTATTACTATATTAATAGTATAAGATATAAAAGTCATCTTATTATCTAAATGGACAATGAAAATCATTTAATAAGACAGCATACAATCCTGAATAAAGGAAAAAAATACTCACATATTAGATATAATAGAAACCTTTCTTCACAATTCTCTGAACTTTCATCACATCATACTTAGTGATAAAACTATTAAACAATAGCATTCTTTTACCACTTATGTAGTAAGTATTTATTAACCACCTACTACATGATATTCTTCTAGTTATGGAAATAAAGCAGAGTACATAACACAGTCCTAGACTTTGAAGTTAAATAACAGAAGGAAATACATTTTTTTTAAGTACAATACTGCCATAATTTGTGAGAGATGATTTTAAAGTATGAGCACTAGTAAAGGAGTTAGTTCTTCAAGATGACCTGAATCAGTGTAATATTCAAACATTACATTTTCCTTTAAAACATCAGTATCAATTAGGAAAGGTAACCAAAATATTTCCCAGTAGCCATAATATCTATATGTCTAGTAGCAAACCTAAAAAGAAATATACTCAAACTTTTTGAAGAAATGTATAATATTTTATGAAAGAACATTAAAATATTATGAATAAATTAAGAAAATACTATGGTTATGAGTGAGAAGAATCAATATCCACTTTCTACAAAATTAATCTATCATTTTGTTGCAATCCATTCAAATCCAAACAGGATTGTTCTTCCCACGGACCATAACAAACCAGTCCTACATTTTTTATGGTAAATGTATAAAATTTGCCAAAACAATGTTGAAAGAAAAAAGAACAAAATAATTGTTTTTTTAGAGCAATTTTACAAAAAAGTTTGTTACCTACAAGATAAAATACATTATAAACTTAACAAAGAGAATAGAAGCAGACTAACATAGATAAGAAAGTTTAGCATATCTTACAGATGGTACTTTAAATGATTGGGAAAAGGATGGCTTATTTCATCATGTGGTTCAATTGTCTACAGGGTTTAAAAGGGAGCATCAGTCTTCACCTCAAGCCATTTACAAAAGTACCTTTCAGATGAATTATTCTCATATTCTTATTTGTACTATAAAGAAATTTAGGTGAATATGTTCTTGACCTTAAGGTTGACATGTCTTTTTAACGAGATGCAAAATCAGACACTATTAAAGGAAAGATTAATCTACATGACAATATAAACATTTAAAAATGCTGATTACAAGTTAAAAAGTAAGTGATAATCCAGGAAAAAATACCTATATATACCTATACAATATAGACCTACAAAATACCTACATACTGCCTACGTATGTAACAAAATATAAAGAAATGATATCCAAATATATAGAGCACATGCAAATAAATAAGGTAATATTAACACAATAAAAAAGACAAAACCATGAGCTGACAATGAAGAGTAGAGGAAATACAAAAGGCCAATAAACATGTGAAAATTGATACTCTGTATAAAATAATATCAAGCAAATGTAAATTAAGACAGCAGTGACATGCTCTTTTTCAATCATTAGATTAGAAACAAATTAAAAAGTTAAGATTATCAGGCTCTGATGACAGTATGAGGAAACACCATCTCCCTTTGGTTAACTGCTAGTAAAGTGTTAGATTGGAGAAGGTATTGAGCTACCTTAGCGCCAATAAAAAGAGAGTATTGAAGCTAAGGTGTATCCACATAATAGGCTCATACACATCAGTTAAAACTATGTACAGAGATTGGGAAAAGGCTTTACTATCTATTATTAAATGAGAAAAGAAGTTTGAAGATCATGATGTAACATGCAAAGAATAATTATAAGTTTTTTGCAGACATTAACAAAATACTGCAGGAGCCTGCTATGAGGACTTATGCCATAGTGTTGACCAGCCCATGGAGGTACAATCATAGCAATATAATGATTGAGATCTTCATCATTATCATCATCATCATCACCTTCATCACCAACATCCAGTGCCTGGGGCAGTGATTGGAGTCATAAGAGCAAGCAGTCAGCATGTGTTGAATGAACAAAGTAGTGCAACATAAATATCCTTATCATCACAGCTGCCAATTATCTAGTGCCTCCTTTAAGTCAGAATATATAATTGGTCATTTCACCCATGCTATTTAGTTTAATCTAATAATAATCTTTTTTCCACTAGAAAAAAACTGAGATTTAGAGATGTTAATATAACTTACTAAAGATCAAACAGCTACTAAGCTTGCAAGCCAAAATTCAAATCCAGGTGTCTAGGATTTTTCTCTCTACCAGCATTAACTCCATATTCATAGACATCCGTATGTGAATGTCATATGTCTATAAATTATTAAAATTTTGATAACACATTCATTTTTTCTTGGTGTTGCTCTCAAGAAATCTATTCCTTTAAAAGAAATACAAAAAAGATGAATTCTTTGAAAACAGCAGCCAACACAGTTTTAGTAAATATAATATTCATAGGACTTTGCAATAAATTTACAAATTTTTTACATCAAAATTTGTCCTGATGATCTTATTCTTTGGGGAAAACAATTGTCTCCTTTGTGATGTTTTCCCACACTAAAGGCAATTATTGTTGCTTCTAGCTGTAATAAAAAAATAACCAAAACAGATAGAAGTGTCTTCATTGAAATTGAGCTGAAACTCCCACTGTGGAAATAATCAGAAAATTAAAAGCTCTGCAATCTTGCAAATAACATTGCAACTTAATATTATTGGAACATAACATTATTATCTCTTTTTATAGGAAAAACAAACATAAATATATTTTAAAATGACACCATATTAGTTTTATTTTTTTGAATGGGGGTGTGGCACAAAGAACAATAATAAAAATCTCTAATAATAAAAAACAATAAAAAATTCTAATAAGTTTTTAGGACTGAGCAAATGAAACAATGGGGATTTATGAAAAAATGATATGATGCAAGTCTCAATCTCAGGCAGAATCTTCCAAAGACAATGGTGTACTAAATCAGCTCCTCCTCTGTGATTTTCTAAGGTGGTTTCATCTACAATTCTCAATGGTGGCAACTGGGTACAGGGTCTGACACCAGCTAGGCATGCAATCAGTGTGGGTTAAATGAGTTTTTAATTAATATTGAAAAAGATCAAAGTCAAGCCCTTCCTTTATCCATCTCCCTCCCTTCTCCCTTCCACTATCCCTCCCTCTCTCCTTTCCTTCCTTCTCTCTATCCTCCTTACCTTCCTTCCCTTCTTCCTTCCTTCCCTCCATCCTCCCTTCCCTCCTCCCTTCCTCCCTTCCTTCCTTTTCCTTCCTTCCTTCTTTCCTTCCTTCCTCTCTTCTTTTATATTACTTTGAGTTATGAGGGGATATAAAACAGGATAGTTCATCTGTACAAATAAAATACTTCATTTGAAGTCAGATAATCAATTAAACATACATTCACTGAGGACTCATCCCATAGAAGATATTCTAAGATATTCTACTGGACCTTCAGGATACGACATCAGACATAACTTAATGTCTGACTTCAAGAGAAGTCCAGTAGTCTCTGACTTTGTCCTTGTCCTTTGCAAGGACCTGGGGGCTACTGAAATGAGGCAGTCTTGGAAATGCTTCACAGGATGTGTGGTCTAAACACAGGGGAACTGGAGGTCATGGTGCCATTTGCAGAAATGTTAAAGTCTAAGAGAAGTTGATGAGTTCGGTTTTAGACAAGTTGCATGGATGTCAGAGCACTCCACTGGAGCTGTCCCCAAGCAGCTGGAAAGTTGAGAAGTTCAAGGGTTGATGTTGCAGTTTATTTTTATGAGAATGTAAATCATAAATTGGTCAGCTATTATTTTCTTAAACTGTGGGATGTGAATGTGAATTATTTTTCTTGGAATATCCCCACCCTCCTTGAAATAATCGGGATTGCTCTTCTATCTTATGGGTGGGTAATCATAGATAAGAGAAGAGAATTCAGCCTGTCTGGTTGATTGGCAGCTATTGGGCAAGTTTTCACTTTCTTCTTAAGATGCTCAGACTTAAACCTACTCTCTGACTGCCTCCTTAGGAGAACTAACTGGAATGGTCTCTGGGCACTGTTTTGGGTACAACAATAATACTTTAGTAGGCAGTGAAGTGGGAAGACCGTAGGGACTGGACTTGAGTTTGACCCCCAGATCTGCAACGTACTAACTCTAAGCTGCCATGAAATTATCTTAATATCTTTTCTCCTTGGTCTCTTCATCTGTAATATGGAAACAAATTCAGGGTCACGTGAATGTGAAATAATAGGAGTGCCACGCCCAGAAATTAGCTTAGATTCTAAGTGATCTGAGTTCTCTTCACTATAATTTTGGGTTCATCAATCAAGTAGCACTTTTTTCCCTTTTGCCGTAATCCTTCGTGCATATTTCTCTCTCTCTCTAGAAACCTATAATCAAACCTTCTTGGGTCCCTCAGCTGAATTTTCCCTAATGTCCCCCCACTCTGAGAATAATGTCAAATATGATTTAGCCAATTTATAGCAAAGTCAAGAGTCAGTCCATCAATGGTTTTGTTTCTGGGCTTCCTAGCCTCTGGAATAGGAGCAAAAGGGACTTAGAAAGTGTAGGCTAGTTCCTCCTTCCTGAAGCCTTGCATGGCATGAGGACCAGGCAATGATATAACCCTGGGGCTTTCTTTTAATTTTCTTTCCTGGTTTGGTCTCTCTCCAGAGTTGAAACGAATAGGCTGGAGATGGAAGTTATGTAAAGTATTGGCAACTTCCTTTTGGGATTGCTTTGTTTAAGGAGCCATTTTATGATCAGATAAGTGCTTTGATATATATATATATATATATATATATATATATATATATATACACACATATACATATATAAGCAGTTTGAATATGATTTAGATCTGAACTTCCTGCAGAGTGAAAAAGAGTTGCTTCTCTTTTATCCAAAGTGCTTAATATTTAAATTGTAAGTTGAACACATGCTTAGCTTTTGACTCACCTAATCAAGGTATCTTTTTTCAATTTGATTCAATCTGGTGCATTCCAAATAAGTTATCACTTATTGGGCACCTAATGTATATATGGCACCACACAGGGTTCTGGGTGCACAAAGATAAGTGAGATATTTTTATCCACCTTTATCTTCCAAATGTGCCCTAACCTTGTCCACTTCTCTTCATCCTTTCAACTGTTTCCTACTCAGCCCCATCATTGCCTGGATACAGCCATTCAGATGGGCTTCCTGCATTGAATGATCCTGACCATATTCTACCCAACAAACTGAATTATCTTTTTGAAATGTAACTCAGACCACTACATTCCCCTGCTTTAAAACTGCCAGTGGCTTCTACTGCGTTTAGAATAACAGCAAACTATTGTACAGTCTTTGTCTTTTCTCCCTGCTTTTCCTCCATCCCCACCTCTTTGAACTCCTTTTAAATCAGGTCCCCCGCTTGCCCACCAGTCTTCATCCCTCAGCCCCTTCTCATCCCTGATGTATTTAGTGCCTCGGGGCCTCTCCACCAGCTGTTTCCTCTGCTAGGATGGTCCCCAGATTCACCTTCCAGCTCCTGGCTCCTTTCTCTCTCATCATGCAAGTTGTCTTCTCAGAGAAGTCCTTCCTGCTCCTTTGGTCTACAGAGGCTCTCCTCAATAACACTGACCACTCTCTGATACTGTTTGTGTTTGTTCGTTTATCATTTGTCTCCCTACCACCACCCCCTTTCATTATAATCACCATAGAAATGGGATTGAACTTATCACTCTCTTCCTAGCACCTACAATAGCTCAACAGATATTTGCTTAAAAAGAAAAAGAAAAAAGATGTTCCTTTGATGTGTTCACAGGCTAGGGAAGGCGTCAGATCAGAATCCAAAATACTACAATAATCTAGGTGATACAAGAGAGATTCAGGGCTCAAGGAAGGGGTCCACAATCACAGGACCACCAGGGGAGGCTGTGGATGGGCAGTGGGTCATCACCAGTTGACATTATCTTGCTGAAATGCCCTACTGTGTTGTCCTTAGAAATACAAGTTATAAGTATGTCAATATTCACCCTTCCAGGAATACACCTGCACATGAGAATGATCTATATATAAGCCTGATGGAATTGTATCAACTTTGAGAAATGTTGCTGCTAATGAATGGTATTTGGTAGTATGATCCTCCAACTCACACATTTTCCCTAATTTATCTTCAGAAAGTTCCTTAGTGAGCTTAGAGTCAGATCATAGGGGTTAGTAATCAGTCTACTGTTTTAATGGAATCAGCAAGTCAAAAGCAGAGGAAATCACCAGTGGTTTAGTGGGTGGAGAACCACAGGCTCAGGGTAAATGGCTCAGGACCAAGATCACATGCAATGAATGGGCTTGGAGGCCCTCCTTCATGTGGAGCCTGATGCATTAGGTGGTTGAAACGTGAATGCCTAGTTGAGCTATAATAATGTGGATGTACCTTTGATCTCCATCTCGATTATAGATAATGCACACATTTTCTTTGGAACCCATGGGATGCCTGGCTTTGTCATGGTGCCTTTTCTACTGATGCTCACATGGAGGTGTTCTGTTCTCTGCAACTGAATTTCTTCCTGCTTAAACAGTAAGTCAACAAAAATTTAAATTGAAGCCTCTGATTCTTCAATTCTCATAACCCATTAGGAAAACGAGACGAGTCTTTCATACCATGGTTCTCTGGCAATGCAGAGGGCTGGGGCAGCTTAGGGTCTCAGAGCCAGTCTACTGAGTATCAAAGGCCCCAGGTTGCAACCTGAGAAGCCCAGACATTATCCTTCACTGAGCAACAGGCAGGGGCTTTGAACAATAGACACTGGGTGGGCTGTAAGAAAAGGATGGATTCTTCTCTACTATTCCTCCTTTCTTGACTTGGTCTTTCTTGGTTTAGGCTGGGATCATTGTGTTGGGGTCAACTCTGTCCTGATATCTGCAAAATCCAAGTTTGCATTTGAAGCTCACCCAACTCACCCCCAGTCTGACTCTGTCTTCCCTTCCACTTGGCTCTTTCATGTTCATCCAGGAGCACCTGGGGTCCAGCCACCACCAATAGGCTTTCTTGCCACTTGCCTACCTCTCGGTCCTTGGTCATGGTGTGTCCTCCTTCTGGGGGGCTTTTCCTTAGCTCCTTGTTTCATCTTACTCATCATCCAAAACCCTGACAAAAATGCCAAATCCTTCAAACCCTTAAGCAGAGTTATTAATTTTCTTCTTAGGGATCTCGGAGGGTTTGATACCTCCAATTGAACTCTCACTTTTTCTTCTCTGTTGGAGTCACATAATAATAATTATCACATAGTAACTTTACTCTGTGTGTGTGTGTGTGTGTCTGTCTGCTTGCCTGACTCCCTGAGATACTGAATATACAAATGGGCAATGGCCAAACCATAAATGACAACAAAACTCTAACCCACAACCTCTGCAGGAAGCAGCCCAGGAAACCAAACCACAACCTCTGCAGCAACTGGGTCCAGAACTTGGTTAGAGCATTCGGTTAGAAGTTGGTCAACAGTTGCCACTTTCCCTATGCCCCGCCTCCACCTTCCAACTTAGGACCAACCAGAGAAAGCCAAATATGCTCCCCAAACCAATCACATAAGAAGCCTGCTCCTAGTCAGCCACCTCCAGAATTTCCAGGCCAACAGCCTCCAATTAGGGCACACCTGAAGCCTTCTCTTGTAACTCCTGCCAAGCTTCCTCTTCCCTGGCCTGCTTTTGATGTTCTGCCAAACACAGGTGTTGTTGGCTGACTCCTTTTTAGCCAGCTCTAAATCAATAGCCTCTGCTTATTCTCATTTGGGTGGTCTTTATTTACTTCTGCATCCCCAAGACCCTGAACAACAGATATCACTATTCTTATTTTACTTAGGGAGATACCGAGGATGAGGAGGGTTACACAGTTTGGCTAAGTTCTCACAGCTGAACCAACAAAGCCAGTGTTTGAATTCATATCTCTCTGATTCCAAAGCTATTCCTTTTTCTACTCTGTGGTCATTCCTCCGCACACCACAGTGCTTGCATCTTTGTATCTCCTGAGCCCTGTACAGGGACTGGCATATAGCAAGTGCTCATCAGATATCTGAGGGCTTGGGTTATTGCTAATGTTCTTAGGAAATGAGTCTCTATTATTTCTAACAGGTCTGCACTTTTGGAAGCAGACAATGTATGTAAGTTCTGGTGAGCATTGCTGTTCTCAGAATAAATGTGAGCTGTTATTTATTGCAAAAAATACCAAGACTCATTTTTTAATATACTGCTTAACATAATAATTCCTGAAAACTCTTCCCCTGCAGTGAAATAATGAAAAGTAAGAGAAAAGAGCTGCAAATGTCGTTTCTGAGCAAAAGATTAAAGTATTCCTTTCCTTGGGTTTTCTTCGCATGTTTGAGTAATAGAATTGGTTGGTTGGCCTCACGTTGTAAATTACAAACCCAACCACTCTTAAGCCGGTGCCCCTGGGCTGTGGTGTGTGCAGGTCATGCCATCAGGACAAGACATACTTGGGAGAAGCCCATTTTGAAGCATTCATTTTGCCAGGATCTGAGGTACCTGATTTATTAATGAAACTATTTATAAAATAGTTTGTGAGCATTTTATTTTTCTTTGGTATTATTCCTTTCTATGGAAGTTTGGTAGTTCTGGGAGAATTTTAAACTAAGAGCCTGACATGGAAGAAACTTCCATCATGGAAAACTTGCATACTGGTGGAAGTTCTTTTACAAGTTTGCAAAGGTAGCTTAGGTCATAATTATATAAGATGTTTTTAAGAAGTGGATTCTCTTGCAGTATCCCAGGACTGGGAATTGGAGCATTCTGAGTTCCATATGGACTCCCTGTTTTGAGTAGGACAGCTTGTGTGACATTTTAGAAGCCTCAATTTTCTAACCTATAAAATAGGTAGAAGGGATGTCTTCCCTACTTGGAGAATCAAATGAGATCATGACAAACATGAAAACACTTCACAAATTTAGAAAGGTCATGCAGTTGTCATCATTACTACAAAGCAAGCTATCCTTACAAAGTTATCAAATGATAATTATTACTTGTTTTCTGCATTCTGTACTAACAAAATGAAATATCTATCTTAGACTGGTGAAACTTGTCATATATAGAATCCCCAATTTGCATCAGGAATCATGGAATTATTAGTATTTGTCAAGTCTTAAAAGATCGTAAGATCATATAGTTCACCCTCTCTGTTTTGAAGCTCAGGGTCAAATGTTTCCAGGGGAAGACTAAGTGGGAAGTCCTTGAGGGGATGGGTTTGTATAAAGAGTCCAAACTTTAATGAGTATGTTTTAGTGTTTTTTTTTCTGGGGCAGAACATCAAATTCCATTAGACTACAACTTGTGAAGCCAGAAAAACAAGATGGTGGCCATAGCAGCTGGAGGACCTGGGGATGGAAAGTGAGGGATGTGGCAAAGAGGACACAGCCACAGTGTTTATCTATGATTTCAGTCTTTTGTAGCTGAAATAGAGTCTTTTCAGCAGAAGACTGTCTAACTGTCTGTGTCAGTACTTTTGTACAGCTTATTACATGGACCATTGGTGTCTTTGTGTTCTGCCACTGATTTTTGGCCTCACATCTTTTAGAAAACTCTGGTATATCTCAGTTGTACTAAAGGAACCAATGCAGGATGGTGTGTCTTCTCAAGTAAGATTCCTCCTAATGGGGCTGAGTCTGCTCCCTTGAAAAGCTGTCATTGCTGTGGTGTAGAAACCAGTGGCCCAGAAGTATGACTCCTTGTGACTCATTGATCCAGTTGTCTTGCAACAGTGCAGAATCTTCTTCCAGTGCTTTTTTTCTGCCCAAACTGCAGATTTCTGTGCTTTGTTTGAACAAGAGTTGGAAGGGAGGGTTGAGACTGCTGCTCTCAAGTTTAGAGGGGCCATTTCTGAGCTACCTGGCACACACAATAACCTGTCCTTTGGCCGATGGGGCTTTCTGATAAGGGCCACCTGATACGTCTTAATGGATGCAACACCTCCTCTTGGGGGCACACACATTCCTCAGATGTCTGGCTCCAACCTGACAGCCTTTTGAACTTCCTATATTCTGAAAGCCCATTACTTGACTTAATAATATGGGGGAAATTTGAAGGCTGTCCTTGCCAAGGTTTTCTCAGACATGTCGAAAGGAGATGTGGTTTGTAAGAAAGGAGTTTTGAAAATTATCTCTGCAAATGATCAACATGCTCAAGTCTCTCCTTGACCCTGTGACACCCACCTCCCCATGCATTCTTGCCTCAAAAGAAGGGTTCTAACTAGCTGTCTCCTGTTTGTCATACTCCAATGGCTTATCAAATATCTTTCCCAAAGCTTTCCTATTGGTCCCACGAAACTGATTTCCATGGGCCCTATGGATTAGTTGCCAGTCCTACTGAACCACTTTTGTCCTTATCGTGAACTTTCTGTTATATTTGACCCTGATAACCACCCCCACCTTCTTGGGACTCTTTCCTGAGCTTCTGTTTTCACCAAATTTTCTATTTTTCTTAGTATTGCTTTCCCCTAACAGGTTGAATTCTCCAGAAGCAGATTCTAACATGAAGTCCAGGGTGAAAGGTATTTATTAGGAATCAACATCTTTGGGGAGGGGGGCACTGAGGTAGGTACAACAACGCCTTAGGTAGCTTCAGGGTCTCTGTGGGGAGTATCGTCTATCAGAGTGTCTGTCCCATGTCAAGGAGAAATGAGCAGGTCTCTACTCCCACCTGGCTCAGTCACAGATGCTTTGTTCCTGTGAAGGACATGACCTCTGGCAGAACAGCTCTTTACAGTGGGGAAGATCCTGAAGGAGCTGACAGCTGGATGCTGTTTATAGAGCAAACCCCCTGCAGCTGGGTGACAAGTCCGGGCTTAAAGGGGAATCGGAGGGAGGTGGCCCTGTGACCACCCCATTTTCCTTCATAGGTCCCTTTGCACCAGGTGGTCACACACACCCCTGAGAATGATGAAAGCAGTGGGCTTTCTTCCCAGAAGAAAAATGCACATGTGCCCACTGGTAAATACATTACCGACAACTTGAAAGGGTTCATAAATGTTCCAAAACCCACCAAAGTGTCCTTACAATAGATAGACTTAATCACAGTCGATCTGTCATTATATCTGATTCTTCTCACTATACTTCAATTCACATCCAAATATATCCCAAGAAAAACTCAGAAGTCAAGTGCTTCTGGGTCCTTTCTCCTGAATAATTTTATTTAATCCTCACCACCCACCTCCATGTTGGGTAATGGTGGTGCTATTTACGTTCTAGGAAACCAAGGTGCTGAGAGGATAAATGATTTGCCCAAGATCATACTGATACTAAGTGGCTGAGGTCAGTTGTAGTAAAAAAATATTCTGCTTACTTCTACAGCTCATGTCTCTTCTACTTTATCTCCCTTCCTCAAAGAGGTTCTCTCTCAACTCTCAAGGAGCTTATAAATTAAAAGGGGCCTGGGAGACAAGAAAAGTATGCAAATAAACACAGTGCAAGGACAAAGAGATAAGTGTTATAATATAGCCAGGGACACAATTTGTATAAGAAGGAACATCCCCTTAGGTTCGTTAAACAAGTGATAATTTTCCCCATCAGAGTCCATGTGAGAATAGTTGTCGGAGATAATTAAATGGTCTCTTTGCTTATACACTGTCGACATTTCCATAGCAGACATTTCTAGACTTTAGCTGGTTATTTAAAAAATATTAGGCATTCATTCAGCCCATATGACATCAATAATTATCTTTATAAAATAACAAATCATACACTTTACATATATAAGCCTACATATCTTCTAAGATTTCACAGATTCAAGAGGGGGCTGTGATGAACAGCATATTGCACTACAAAACCATAGAGAAGCAGATGATTTTTGTAACACAGAGAGGACCTGATGTTTTTGTTGTCTCTATCTCTTGCACAGGCTCATTTAAAATGGCTTTAATTATAAATGCATATTATGCAGACAGCAATGTGTTTGTTATACAGTATATAACACATGCAGTTTTACATGTTCTTAATGACAGTTAGCCAACATTTCCTTTATTAACTTCCTAATCTATAAGTCCTCACTATTTGGCCTGAGACTAAAGTGGTAGGCCTACAAGGGATATCCAATAAAGAGTCTAAATGAATTAGTCAATGGTTCAGTATAAATGTGAGTGAGCAGATTCCTTATTGTCAAATACTTGGACCTTCTGTAAGATCTCATCTCACTGTCGTTTTGTTTTTGTTTTTTTTTAGGTCTACATTTATAATTTTTTACAAGGATTCAGCTGCCTCTTCTTTCATTCTGAACTTTGTACTGATGCCGAAAACTCGACCTCTGTGTACTGGTGCCGAATTGAATCTCAGAGACATAGTTTTGAGTAAAGTAGAAAAGAATAACTTCATTGCTTTGCCAGGCAAAGGGGGACACAGTGGACTCATGCCCTCAAAAACTGTGTGTCCCAACCCGGGAGGATTTGGTGAGGAGTTTTATAACCATGGGTTAAGGGTGGAGTTGCTGATAAGGATTAGGGTGTGTGAAGGGCTTGAACTCTTTTAATCTGGCTTCAGGTGGTCTATTGATGAGCTTCTCAAGGTTATCACACTGTGATCTTCAATGAAGAGTGTTAACATCTTCCATCTTTGTTGGGGGTTTTAGTTCTGTAAAGAGCTCAAAGATATTGTTATGTTTATGCCTTGAGGTAGACCTAGGACCCTGCTCCAAGGCTGCACTATTGTTTCTTGGTTGCTCCTCCCTTGTCTCTGCATCCCCTCCCTTCCCTGATTAGCAACTGTTTGAAAGGCTTCTGAGACCCACAGGGCCCTGCTCCGTTTCAGTACTCTCAATTTAACGGACTATTGAGAATCCCTATTTATATGGCCATCAAACCCTTGAAACCCAACATGTACAAAGCTAAGTTTGGTAGCAGTGATGTCATGGTGGTTAACAGCATGACTTTAAAACTCCAGCTGTCTGGGTTTGAATCCTGGCCACTTACTAGCTGTGAGACATTGGGCAAGTTATTTAATGCCTTCATTATTGAGTGTTAAACATGAGAGTTACATGTAAAAAACTCCTGGCACATAATAAAGCTCATAAATGTCAACTCTCATCATCATGGTCAACTCTTAGATTTTCATTAAAAGGTGTGAAACCAAGCAGGACCCTGTGGGGCTCCTAGGCATGGAAGCCATTCTGTGTTCCCCATTTCTTGTTTGTAGGGAATAGATTCCAGCCTCCATGACTTTACCTGAGTTCCAAAGGGCAGATTTGAACTGTTGCAATCAGGGAAGGGAGGGGATACACAGACAAGGGAGGAGACCACCTGAGGCCAGATTAAAGGAGCGCAGGCCCTGCACACACCCTGATCCTCATCAGCAACTCCACCCTTGAACCATTGCTACAAAACTCTTCACCAAATCCTCCCAGGCTGGGACACACAGTTTTTGAGTCATGAGCCCACTGTGTCCCCCCTTTGCCCGGCAAAGGGATGAAGCTATTCTTTTCTACTTTACTCAAAACTCTGTCTCTGAGATTCAACTCGGTACTGATGCACAGAGGCTGAGTTTTTGGCATCAAGTGTGTACTTACTATATAATCTGATCTGCACCCATCTGCACCCATCATCTTTGCTTCCCCAGAGTCTTTTCAGCCTCACATTCAAAACTTCCAAAGCATCTCTCAAACCTACCTTCATGATTTTTCCCACCTTCAGCGCCCTGGTTCCAGATGTCCTCACCTGCAGGCTTGATTACTGAAGTGTGTTCCCAACCAGCTTCCTAGCAGCCAGAATTGCTTCTTTCCAACCCCTGCCACATGCTGCATTTAAACCATAGATTCAGTGCTCTCAACCTCCTTGCTCAAAAATCTTCAGTGGCTCCCACCACCTTAGTTTTAAGTTCAAACTCTTTAGCATCATGGCATCCAATGTCCTCCATTACCTGGTGCTGTCTCTCTCCCTAGACTTCTCTCTCCTCATTTCCCATTATGCCAGTGCTCTGACCTCTAACTGTTTGGAACTTTTAAGTTTCCCAAACATGTTCTACATTTTCCTTTTCTTTTAGTCCTTTGCATATGAATTACTTCCTCCCTCTACAATACCTCTGCTTAAATCCTATGAAGCTCTTTTTCTGGAAGCTGTCCCTGATTACCCAAAGATCCATGGGGTGGCTCTTTATATCTCATCACTGCATGCTAGGAGGACTTTTCAAACCTCACACAAAGGGAGAAGAAACATAGACATGTGAAAATGGTCCCTGCTCCACGCAGGATAAGGAGAATGCATGTGTGAATGGGGACTTCCCAGAACACCTGTGTAGCTCACCTGGCCTTAACCTTCCAGAGGCTTAGAAGTTGGCCACATCTGCTAGGGCCTTGATATCAGAGCCATTACATCCCCTCTGCTAGGCAAGGGTGTTTTGGTTCTCCTTCCATAGCTGCTGCTCCAGAATAGAGTCCAGGTTTATATAAAATGCTAGAGATCACTGGTGCTTATTGGCCCAATCAGAAGAAGTAAAACCTGTGTCTTCCTGGATCCTTCACGAAGGAATGGGGTGAATGCACAAGTCCAGTACTCCACAGCTCAGACAACAGTCTCCTGGGCCGTCCCTCTGTGTGGACTTCTTCATCTCTCCTACCTCTCTGAGAGCTTTACAAATACATATAAATGAAAACATGGAGGATATTGGTCCTTATCTAGCAGAATGCCGGGAGCTGGGGATCCAACACATGGCTCTCTACTGTGGAGGAAGAGGGTCTGTGAGGAGCCATGGCAAAAAGATGGACTTGACGGTCAGACCACTTGGGTTCACCTAAGTTCTGGGACCTCCAGAACCTAGCATCTGAGTCTCAGATTTCCTATTTTTACAGTGGGAATACTAATAGTGGCAATCTTCTACCATTTAGCAAGAATTAATTAAGTTAGCACATGGAGTGTTTAAAAACAATCCTGGCACAAAGTACCTGCTTAGAGTTGGCTATTAGTTGAAGCTCTTGCTATCCAGTTGAAGAGAAGACATCCATGCAAAGAGAGGCATTTGAACATCAATTCATTGGGCACTTTGGGGCTGAACTTTTGTTTGAAGTCTTGTCATGTCACTTAAAGAGTGTGGGGCACACCCTCATCTTCTTCACCTCTGAAACACGAATGACAAAGCTCATAGAGGTGTTAGGAGGTTTAGGAATAATAATACAGAGAAGGCGGTACAAAAATATCTACCCAATCTGCGTGAACCCACTCCTCCTTGAGTTCCCATAAAGATTGAATGGCAATGATGTGCATTTCTTGCCAGAGAAGCTAAGAGATAAGAACTGGGTCACTGATCCAACTTGTGAAAGGGCAGCCAGGTCAAGTAAGAAATTAATGAAACCCTGTCAGCAACTTACCTGGGGATGAATGGTGATGGGAAGGAGAGAGAGCCATGGAGAGACCCACACAGAGAGAAAAGACTCACAAGTTCTCTTGGTGGAAAGTCATGAAAGGAAGAAGCCAGGAGTTCAGGGAGTTGACTGAGGCTGCTGTTGCTGGACCAGAGGGAGGGTCCCCTCCAGAGGGCTCCTTGCAAGTAAGACCGAGACTCAGGCACACCTTGTGCCTGGCAGAGTCAGTAGGAGCCGGAACCTGGCACATTTTCTGTTCCAGAAGGTGCTCCAAGCCAAGAGAGAGTGCATTAGGAGGAGTTAAAGTACTGAATGTAAAACAAGCTGGGTTTTTTTAGACAATCATTCTCAAAGACAGTGAGTGAAATTTGTGCCACTTTAAATAAGGGATATGTCAGC
>NW_006798529.1:1570743-1607971 GCF_000442215.2 Lipotes vexillifer | reverse complement strand
TGTAAGCAGGAAAAAAAAAAAGAGGAAGAAGAAAGATACCCCCGCGCTTCTCCCTGTAGTACTGCAAGACAACAAACAGAGCAGCGTGCCAACCACAGCCGCACCCAGCACTTTCTTGGCCATAAGCTGTGCTTCCTGCATTTTTTTCTGTGACTCACTCCCACTGCCTGAAGTCGACTATCCTCTGCCTCAAGACTTCTTCGGTTTTCTTTCTCCTTGGAGGAAGCCAGCAATTCTCTGGCAATAACTTCTCTCTATTAGCCCATGTGTGGCTGACTGGACTAACGTCCATTGCGCATCTCATATGGGGCTCAAAAGGAAAGGGCACAATTCTATACAAAGGTAAATAGTTGGTTTTACTCTGGAAGGAAGTCTCACTTCTGGGATGGAAAAGACTCTCAAATTGTCTTGGAAAAATCTTTGGAAAATAAAATAACAACACCAAGGGAAGTTTGTAAAGCACTTCTTTATAAAGAGCACTTATATTCATGACCTCATTTAACAAACCGACCCTGCAAATGGGAAACGGGGCATGAATTAACCCTATTGCATCAAGAAGGGTAATTTGGAGAACTGATTTGACTTACTGAGAATTACTTCGTCAATGATGGAGAAACTTTTCAACTTTTCAGTCATCCAGAAATGATGAATTGCCTGTGGTCAGGGAGGGTGAAGCCATCTTTAGGAGTGCTGGCTGTACCCATTACTACCTTCTCTGTATATCACTGTCCCCCCGGCCATCTCAGGAATGGGCCATTGGTAGCTGTGGTTTTACTCAGTAGTCCTGCTTTCTGGTCAGTGTTGTATGAACCAGGTGTGTAGAGTGCTGGTCAAGGATTACAAGGAATGGAAGTTCTGACAGTTCTGCTACAGCTACCTTACATTTTGAAGTTATATAATTTAAACAAAGTCTAAAGCAAATCAGTGCCTGTATTTTCCCCTTAAACAAGGTGAAGACTTCAAAGCCTTTTAATTCACTGTGAATCCTACTCATTTCCCCTAAATACCCAGTTATTATCCAATATTTTAGTTCTAAATCATTTTTATGCACAAAAGTTTAACAGGAACAATAATCATGAGTATTATTATATAAAGTCATTTTTGATTTAGCACTCCCAATGTATATTGCCAATGTGTTTAATAATCATTACTTCTTGCTTCTCACTTCTTCTGACTTAATTTTCATACTAAAGTATCTCCTATATTTCAGTAAAAATCTGTGGCTAGAATTTCTCCCAGTCTTTAAATATCTGAAAATCTGTTTTTTGAATCTGATAAAGATTATGTCATCCATAAGTAATAGAGGGTCCCTAAAAGTAAAGCCTTAAACTAATCGGAGTTTTGCTTTTCTCATTCACCAATAAAGTCAGAATCAGGCTAACCATAGCTTGTATAGGAGCCCCCACAATATACTCAGGGACCCGGCCTCCTGCCATGTTTCTGTTTCAGTGGCCTGTAGGTCACTTCATATTCACAATATGGTGGCTGGAACTCCAGCCTTTTCTAAGTTCCAGGCAGAACCAGTGGAAAAGGCAGGAAGCAAAAATAAAATATCTGTTGACTCGACCCTTCCAAACAAATTACAGCTATTGCATTAATTTCTAGATGCACTTTATCCATAGACACTTCACAAATTGCTTTCCCACAATTTTCTGTGTTCTTTCCACCTAGTCTTCTAATAGAGAAGTTTGAAGCTTCTGTATTTTCAAACTTAATTTTCATATTTTTCCCTCTATTAATCCTTCTGAAAGACATACTTTAAGCATTCCTCTACCTCCCAGCTTGTTAATTCTCTCTTTTTTTCAGTCAAGCCTACTGTTTTACTTGGTTATTGAAATTAAAAATAAAATTTTCAATGATTGTATTTTTGATATCTAGGCTTCTTGATTGGTTATTTTTCCTACATGATTTCTCTTGTCATTTCTTGCTTTATGGGTGGTATTCCTTTACATCTCTGAAGATATTACTTATTCTTATTGTTAATTACCTTTCAGACTTCTCAACTTTACATGGCTTCATAGAGTCAAGTTCTCCCAATTTTTATTCCATAGACTATCATTTGTAGTGTTGTATGTTTTATAATTCTTATGTTCTAGGTCATTTCCCATGGGCATTATTTTCAGAGGACATTCTCTTCCCTGCATGGCCTGAGGCATGGAGATAAAGTTTTGGGTTTGCCTCTTCCCATACAACAGAGTGTTCACTGGCTATGAATTAATTTGGTGGGCCTTGAGTTGGGTTTCTGTATTCTATGTGTTTCTCTATTTGAATTCTGTACCCACCACTATGCACCTTTGGGGATCTCATCTCTCTCATCAGTTACTGCTTTCACCATGATTTGGGGTAGGCAGAAAGCTTCTGACTGGTGGGTTGAGATATTCTGATCCCAGTTCACAGAAGGGGCAATTCTTTGTTTCATGCTTACTCTCTTTTTCTTGCTGTTCTTGGGCTTGTGTCCTAGACTCTCATACCTAGAGGTGGGGTGGTGTCCAGTGAGCCAGCTTGTAAGCTGGGGTCTGGTCTATATTCTTCAATTTGGACCACAAGCTCAGGACTCTATGAGTTTCCTTTTCATTTCTGGCCTCTGCATATTTTCTTTCTGGCTTCGGAGCTCAGTGAAATATTTGTTAGAAAAGTTATATGTGTCATCTAATATTTCCATGTGTTTAGAGCAGGAAGGATAGTATTAATATGCTTCACAAGGCATCTTGACCTGAAATCAAGAAATTAGTCTACAGGGGGAAGAGTTGTAAGTGGCATTGAGAAACACTATTTGCTCAGGGCTGGTTGCTTGGATAGAGAATGAGAACATTGGAGGCTTCACAACTGCCCTGTGTGTCATGTATTTGCCTTAAGGTTGAGCTGTAGAGAAAGAAAAATGCATGGAGCACATTTGCTAAGTGGGGTCAAATCAGGAAGGGGAGCCTGCTAGAATCCCAACAGCTTTCTGACTTCTGTTTCCAGTCTCTTGTATGGCCATATTACTTTCTGTGCTTGATTCTATAACAATATCCATTATCCTCTGTGTGTGTGTGTGTATGTGTGTATAGAAACTCATTGAAGTGGTTCTCTATACATGCAGCCAAAGGCGTTCTCATCAAAATGTGGAATTCAACTTCAGACCCACCAAAAGCCCAACTCAGATTTTCTGATTGCCTCTGAGAGTGAATTGGCTTGTTTGATCAATAGCAGAGTCTTGTGTAGGTCATTTCAAGAAACACAGTTGAAATAAGAACATTTCAATAAGCCATAAAGTGGAGTCTTCCTAGTTAATTTCTGTGTGTCATCACAGAGTTCCTGAAACCAGTTGGGGCAATTGCTTTAAAAATGGGCAGCATTTCATTGTGTTCTCATTGTTGAGTAAACCTAAGCCAATAAGTTAAACTTTTAAAACTCTCAAATTTGTAATTATGAATAGTAGGGCTATTTTCAAGGTTAAAGTCATCAATGTAGTTGACTAGGACAAAGCATTTTTTAATAAATGTGTGTTCTCTCAGCCTGTCCTTATCCTATTATGAGCAGGTGCCCGAGGAAGAAAGAGCCAGTGTTGCCCTGGTAGGAAACTTTCTTAGTTTCCTTGGCAGGTGGCCAAGGGGGACATGTGTGCCGTTGGAGGAATGTCCATATCCAATCTTCAGCTGTTCTTGGAAGAGCTCTCCATGGCTGAAGCCTGCTCTGTCTGATTAGTACCAGAAGCAGTAATTTGACACTGCAGGTTTTTCCCCTTGAAGTTCAAATGCCTTGTGAGAGAGGCAGGCAAGTTCATATGAAGCTGTTCTTTAGCTTCTCTTGATTGTGTTGCTGCATTTCCCCAGCTTGACCTATGGCTTCACCAGTTGGTGTTCAGAGTCCACAGACCAGAGATGGACCTCACCCTATAGACATGATTTACATAGGGGCAGAATGAGGCAGCCCTTGTCCTGGGCCTCAAGGGAAGCATTTGGCAAGTTTTAAATATTCTGCTTATTTTTCCAATTATGCATTTTCAGTCTTTTTTTTTTTTTTTTGCAGCAAAAGACCAAAAGTGACTACAAGTTAGCGATGGGCAGAAAAGAGCTGAATTTACATACTGCCTAGTTGTCCCAGATGAGACTGGGATGCTCCTTTCTGGGCAATGGACTGTGGGAGAACACTGCTTATGAAATGCAGGAGGGACACTTCCCTGTGCCAGACGGACCACATCCATGCGGGTGTCAGCCTGATGGCGAAGAGCTGGCATCTCCCAAAATGAGACGTGATTTAAATGTGTGTGTTTGCACACTCACACGTGTGCACATTATCAGGAGAGGCTGAAAAAGAGGCTTCCTTAGAAGTGCGGGCCCAGGTTGTGTGTGCCCTGGACGACTTCCCCAGCTTCTTAATTCATCTCCCTTTCTCCACGTTCACTCCAGCTACTCTGCACGGTGACCAGCACCATTTTTTCTAAACAGCACCTCTCACCATGCCTCTCTTCAAAGCTGCTTTTCACCCCTTAAGACAAGTACAGGCTCTCAGTCATGGAGTAGGAGCTGCCCACAAACAGTGTTGCCCACTTACCTTTCTTCTGTTCACGTGAAAACATGAACCTGATACAAACACAGTTTAGTTGGGTTGCCATCCCAGGAAACACCTGTAGGAGAATGTGAAAGTGAGCTGGAAAAGAGTGTAATGACAAGTAACTTACCACCTGGAGTAGCAACCGGAGTGTAATCCATCCACTCTACTCCACACAGGATGAGGGAGCTGAGATGCTGATTCTCCCAGACCTTGTGGGTGTTGGTTGATGCTGTTTCTGGGGCACTTTTCAGGCACTTCTGGCCTGAGGTCCACATGGGCAAAGTGGGCTCTGATGTCTAGATGAACCTTTCAGCAAAGAAAGGAAAGTACTGACACTTGGAGCAGGGCTTATATGCACTGATGCACTAAGGATGAGAGACATGTAGGAACCCACCACATTGCTCTTTCTCACCTACAGAAAGGGTACAATATAAAGACATACATAATGCATAGTTAATGAAACTTCTATTCTTACCATGACCCTTTTTCCCCTAGTCCATCCCTAATAATGCTAAAATATTCCAGCTCACTGTATATACCTGAGATCCATTTATTCATTCATTCACTTATTTATTAATTCAATAAAAAGTTACCAGTTGTTTGGCTTTAGTCCACACACTGTGGTGATGGCTGGGGATGATATCTTGAATATGGCACATGAGCTTGATCGTCATTGAACTTACAACTTAATAATGGGCAGTGGAGCCAGTAACATGCAAACCGAAAAGCAGGGAGTTACATTATATTGTGTCAAGTCCCATGATGGGGGAAGGACAGTGATATGGGAACATCTAAGAGAGATGTACAAACTTCGCTCCGGGAGGTGGTGAAGCCTCTCCAGTAGAAGTGATGTTTAAGCCTTGACTTACTGAAGGATGGGAAGTCATGTCTAATGTGGATAATGTCACTTGGCAGAGGAACTGTCATCTCTCTTGGATCCAGTGACAAAGAGTTAACAAGACTTCACACACACACAAACATGCTTCCCTAGAACAAGTGACTTTGGCAGGTGGTGCTTTTGTCTGTGCTGAATGTGAATGGCATGTGTTTCCCCCCCGGGACTGGAGCATCCACGAACTTCCAGCAGCACTGCCTTGTTACTCCCACTGGGCAGTGGTATCATTCAAGGCATTCTTCTTTAACAGATTTATAGAGAAGAACCTGGCTGCTCACATTAGCTGGAGCCAGATGATGCCTCCCCAGATAATTCTACATTGTGGGGTAGAGAATGAGCTCTCCTTAGAAGATGGTGGAGGACTTTCCTTGACCTTTTTCCCCCTAATGTAATCAAGAGCTGTGTCATCCTTTCCCCTCTCTGCACATGGTTTCATTATTTGTAATAAGAAACGTGCACACCTTGAAACTGAACAGTATTATAACTTCTGTTTATTTTTGAGGAATATTCCAGCACTTCCCCATCTCCATATCTATCACCCTTCAACATAGCCACTATGGGAAGTTACAAACTCTTTCCAAATATGTTGCCTCCTTAGATCTCAGTTGTGTGTGTGTGTGTGTGTGTGTGTGTGTGTGTGTGTGTGCATGTCTATGTGTGTTTTAAGGGCAGAGTGGCACTTCCCAATCAAAATTGGGGGTTTGGGGTCTATGACTTGTGATGCTAAGATGCATCAAGTCAAGAAAATGCCTCACTGAGGGGCCTTCTCCAGCTGTATTGAAGGTATGTACACCAAGCAATGAGACACCAATACTGGCTTTTGATAGATGCTCAAATACTGTTGAATGCAAAGTCAAATGCTGCGAGGGGGAAAAATTAGCTAATTAAGAAACTTTAAAACGTAATTTTTTTTTTCATCTTTATTGATTGTGGGTCTATATAGCCAAGCTTCTTAGGTGTTCTTTGATCCTTCCCAGGGAGAAGGAAGACATTGCATGTAATCCGTCTCCACTTCATCCATTGCATGGAGTCTTGTTCCTGTAGTTTCTTCTCTGCCAAAGAACTGTTGTGACTAAAGCCAAGTGACGGATAAAACAAGGAAGCTCAGGAGAAGTCCAGCCCTCTGGGTTCTGGGAAGGCCACCATGTGCAAAACATATCTCACTTTTGGGGCGATTTGAGGTTTGGTGATTACTCCTTTAGACCTTCATCTACTTGAAACAATGCTCTGCAGTGGAAATGTTGCTGTTGGAGATTTGAGGCCCCCAGCACTGCTGCTAACCCACTGTGTAGGGCACTTCAGAACTCTGGGCCTCAGCTGTAGCATCAGCAGAATGAAGGGTGAGGCTACATCAGGGGATGTCAATTTTTTGTTGTTGCTGGTGATGAAGAGGGAGCTTGGTTCAAAGAAGGCAATCATGGAAGCCTTAGCTGGGAAGCATGGGGAACCAGGACTCTGCCCCTTGAAGCACAGAATGTGCATGTGGGGGTGTGTCTGAGGGGGCTGTAGCTCATTGGCTCAGCCCCTGACTTTCTTATATCTCCACCACTTACCCTAGGAATCCCTGGGGGCTTCCAAGGAACCTCAGTGATTCAGAGTAGGAAAGTCTGGGAAAACCCAAACAAAACAGTAGATTAAATTGCTTCTAAGACTTCTTCCAACTCTAATATTTCACAAGCCTCTGGATTAAATCAAAGGCCGGTATTCCTCTTTTTAGAGGCGGGTCCTCTGGGAGAAGTTCCTGGCTGTCCAGAGGTACCTGCTGGAAGCAAGTATGACACGAGGAAGGCAGAGAATATTAACCTTGGCACCTATTGTCAACTCAGAGCTTCAAAGACAAATCGAAATTCAACTCCAGTGGGATGTGAGCACTACCAGGGCAGGGAACTGATTCCCCATCCCCTATCACAGTCATCAGCATATAACAGGTGCCCATCAATAGATATTAAATTCATGAGTGAAGAATGGCCTTCTGACCTGAGCCTTAACCTGGCTTTGTCGCTGAGCCTTGGTTTTCTCATCTGTAGAATGTGGATGACAACACCTTTTTCATGGAGCTTATGAGGAGGCTTTAAAGGCAAAGCATCTATAAAACTTCTGGCTCATAGTAGGCTCCCAATAAACAGAGTTATTATCCTGTATAGCAGGTTCAGACACACTGACTGGGTCTAAAGTAATAAGACATAAGGTTATAAGAGGGCAGGAAGGGGCTTCCCAGAGTCCAGCCCGCAATGAGCAGGCTAAGAAAAGCCAGAATGAAGGAGAGCAGGTGTTTTTGGAGAGGGAGGAGGTGTCCAACAGTGGAGACGAGTAGCCTTGACCAGGTTCCCTGCCTACCAGTCATCACCCTGTGAGGCCCTCAGTGTGTGGTTCAGGATGCTCTGTGTCCATTTCCCATAAATGCTCACAGTGACTCTAAAAGTATTTACTAGCCTTAGCCTCTCGGATAAGGAATTGATCCTCAGAGGGGACCTGCTGTGTATTTAGATGAGGTGGGTGGCGGGTCTTCAGCACAGCGTTTGATTTGGGGCATTTGTCTTGGGGTCAGTGTTGCATGTGCAGGTGGATTTCCCCTGTCCCCCTAGGTCCGTGTGGAACAAGAGAGATTCACCACATCCCTCTTCCTATGGAATGTGGTGCCGAGATCATATCTCCATCAGTGTCATCCCACCCCATCATGACCCTCCTCTGCCATCTCTGTCCGCACTGGCAGGTAACCACTTGTTCCTGTTAGCAGAGTCTGTTGTGATGAGAACATTAATTTCTTGGTGTGGACATGTGTCTGTGTCACTCATCAAGAGAAACATCACACATCAGCAGGTGACCCTGCTCTGTTCCATCGGGTACCATCATCTGGGGGAAACAGCGAGTGATTTGATGATGTGGTGATGTCTGCAAACCATGCCATGCAGTCCCTATGCCATGTTCAGGTTACTGTAAATAATGATTGTTTACGGAGTCAGGAGTCATCATTGTGTTTCCTTATGTTAAAACAGCGCTTCACAGCTGAAACAACATGGCAAGTCCTGTCACTCGCATAATCCATGAAGAATGTCTCCGGGGAAGAGACACTGATCCTGTGTAGAGACAGGGAAACTAAGTCCTCGAGAAGGGATAGGATAGAATGTTCCCAGTGTGAAAAGTGGCCAAAAAGTGAAGCCAGGATTTGGTTCCACTAACCAATAGTAGTAACAGAAGATCTAGTGCTAAGTCCTTAACTCCAGAAGTGTCATTTCTCACTGGACCCTAATCTCAAAGGACACATCCACTCACATTGAAACTCATTTAAGACCTAAGGCACAAGCTATAGGAGAAAACAGGTAGTATGATTCCATGTACATATAAAATTCAAAAGCAGGCAAACTTAAATTACAATATTAAGACAACAGTCTCCTCTAAGACAGAACAATTGTCTTTAATTTACGGGGTTCCAAGGCATCCTGAGGCTATTTTGCTTCCTTCACAAAGGAGGTCACAGTACTCAGGGGAGGCTTAAATTGATAATTTTTACCATTAAAATAAAGAAATCTGTATTGTGAGAGGTAGTTTTCACTGGATAGGCCAAGATAGAAGTGGGGGATTCTGATAATGATGTTCATTTCCCTTATGTTCCAAGAATTAAATATCAGTGGAGCCCCTTAGATCCAAATACTAGGTACCATTTTATTGTGCATCTACTATGTGCCAGGCTCTGCTCATAGCACACTTTCTACATTGTTTCTTGTAAATTCAGCATCTAGGGAGAGGAAAGGTATGATCCATACACATCATTTGATTTTTATTTTAAAGATTTTTCTACTAAAATATTTGTAGCCTATATTTTTTTTATACAAAATACTTTGGTAACATACTTTTTTCCTTACAATTTGATCTGGGGCTCCAGAGAAACAGAATAATAATTCCAAAGCTACTGTTTTGCAAATCCCATGCCTTCTAAGCTGAGGACATAGGCAGGAAACCTCACCCTTGGTTACAAGATAGAGGGTGGCCTCTGGAGAGACAGGGATCTGACTTAAAAGTCCCATCAGCTTCCCAGCACTGTGGTTCTGTGAATGTTACCCAACATCTACAAGCATCAGCTTCCTCATCTTTCAAATAGCTTTCTGCTCTAATGTGATACACACACTCCTGAAAAACCTTGCATTCTGAAAAATCACACACTAAAAATAGCAAGGTTTATGACCAAAATCACATAAAGAGAAGAGCTAACAGCTCAAAAGGCAGGTAACTTTGCAACCAGACCTCCCAAAATATATGAATAAAAGTGTTGGTGTTCAATGTTAACAGATAGAAGCACGTAACCATAACTATAGTTCTTTACTTGTAATATAAGGTAAAAGACCCTGCTGGAAGGGAGGTGGAAGGAAAGGTTAAGGGTAAAATGTATCAATACTGGGGAAACCATGGACTAATCCCTTCTAGGAAAGAGCTGGTGGTGAAACTAAGATAGAGAGAGAGAGAGAGAACAGGTATCAGGGATACAGGACTGTTTTCTTCCCCAGCTTGCTGGGATCCACAGGGCTAGGTTACTTGAAGTTTAGCTATTATTACTGGATGGTGTGAAATTTAATATATAGGAGAAAAGAAAAATCTCATGTGAACCAAACTCCTCTTCTGCACGGTGCAGACAGTGTTCCCTATTCCCTATTTATTTACCTCTTGGATGTAAGCTAATTCCTGTTTCAGGAATATGCTTTAACATAGAACAGATTGTCATATCACCTTATCAGGTTGTTTTTCTGCTTACACGTAAGAAAGTTAAAGGGTTTGACAGTGCCTGACACTCAGTAGGGTCTTCATAAACTCTGGCTCTCATTTGTGCTGTATCATTATTAGTTTTAGGATGAGTAGCTATAATTTGGCAATAATGAGTTGTCTGACTCCTAGTTCAAACATTTTCTTCAATTTTTTTTGAAGAGTATTAATCTATGCAGAGGGGGCAGAAAAAGTAACATCCTGAAACCTCTGGGAAGCTGGTGTAAGCTGATGTTCCTGTAGAGGGTCCACTGGAGAGACTGAACCATGGAGGTGGCCTGCAAGGAAATGCAAACACAAACTTTCAAACGTAAATCTCCTTCAAAGAGCCTCTTCTGGAAAAGTAAATTTAGGTCCCATTGATTGATTCTGTGGTATTTGTCAAGATTGTAAATAGAACCTCTGTTAGATGTGACCAGAGGGTAAATGCAACATACATAAAATATTAAGCTGATTAAAGAGTATCGTTTCTATCTTGACGAAATTTGTGAGGTCTGGTAGGTAGTGCAAAAAAAAAAAAAAAAAACCACACCAAAATAGTCATCTTGAGCACAAAAGGTAGTTGCTGGGACCCTACTGTTTAAATGAGAAGGCTGTATCCTTCAGGGGAGACAAGGAGAGAAGTGGAGGAATTTTATATCACATCACCTGAAGATCAGTTAAAGATAAGGCCTCCTTTAGCCTCAAGAAAGTAAACTCAGGGGCACCTATTGTTACATTCAACTATCTCACTTATTTTATAAGTCCCAGCAGGAGACAGATACAGAAAATCAGTACAGCTTAGACTAATAATGAACTCTCTAACAGTGGAATCTACTCAACTCTGGAAGGCTATGTTGTTAGAAGCAAGTGTGCTATCTCTGAAGACATTTAACCAGAAAGGGCGTGGCCACTCTGTGAGCTGTGAGCGGGTTACCTTGCTTGGCCCTGCTTCCCACTAAGACACATATATGTGGGATGTTTTCAAACTCTAAAAGAGCCTTCATATGAAAGGCAGCCCAAAGAAAACTAGGTGTTCACCTTATGTGAATTACAGACTATGATCTTTAGGACAGTCCTGTAAATTGAGTGTTACATTAGCTTGCTAAGACTGACATTACAAAGTACTGCAGACTGGGGGGCTTAAACAACAGAAATTTATTTCCTCATAGTTCTGGTGGTTGGAAGTCTGAGACCAAGGTGTTGGCAGGATTGATTCCTTCTGAGGCCTCTCTCCTTGGATTGTAGACGGCCATCTTCTTCTTGTGTCTTCACCGGGTCTTCCCTTTGTGCTTGTCTGTGTCCTAATCTCTTCTTGTAAGTACACAGTCATATTGAATTAGGACCCGCCTTAAAGGACTCATTTTAACTTAATTACCTTTTGAAAGGCCTTATCTCCAAAAACAATCACATTCTGAGGTACTAGGAGTTAGCGTTTTAAAATGTGAAATTTGGGGGCACACAATTCAACTCATTCCGGGTGTCATTACCACCATTTTACTAATGAGGAAAATGAGGTACCAAGGCTCAGTGATTCACCCAGGGTCAGACGGTGAGTCAGTGCAGAGCTGGGATGTAAACTTGGACCTGTCTGAGGCCAAAACTCACACCTTACCCCCAAGCTGTATTGGCCCATCTGAATAAGGCATATAAGAGTGGCTGCCCATGCTGGCTTCTTGGAGAAGCTGGGATGGGGCCCAGAGTAGGCCCAAGGTCAGGAAACAAAGGTCCCCAAGACCTGGAAGCTGGGAGGCAGCAGGGGGCTGTGTAAAGTAGGACCAGGACACCCAAGAACCAGGTGCATGTGGACCCCTCTTACCCTTTCAGTCCTGTTGGTGCCTGGTCCAAGCTTGTGCAGATTTCCTAAAACATCCTGAGTGTAGACAGACCTACCAGAAAACTGCACCTCGTGTATTCCTATGAGAGAAAGCAGCTTCCTTGCTGCAAAGTCAAGGGATACTGTGATGAAAGAGTGAGATGTGAGCCCATTTCCTTTTCCACATCAGAGATCCTGCCGTGGTACCAACAATGGGAGGTCGGCACACTGCTAATTGTTCTGGGAGAAGAAACAGTGCTCATCACACGTGTGTGCAGACACACCAGAGACATAATAAACACAGTCTAAAATATCCCCAGCTCCAGTACAGGGCTGATTTGCAATTGTAAACCCATTAGTAGCATGCATGAATACTAAGAGCGTCAGAATGCAGGCTGTGATTTCGCCAAGGAAACTGACGTGCTTTTCTGCAAGAGCAGAAACACACATCCTGTGGAAAATGATTTTCTTCCTGTGAAATTAGGTCTGTCTCTCAATTTAAATCATTTTTAATAATCTCCTATCAGTGGTATATTTTTAAGTGTGAATAATATAACCCTTATGTTTACATTAAACGTCAACCATTAGACAAAAAAAGTGCTTCTTCAGCTTGAAACAACCACCCTCTCTCCGCAAACAATGGTTGCAAAACTGATGAATTCCTGCAGGCAGGGGATCTGATAGAGCTACAGTCCTCAGAAAGATAGGGGTGCATTGTTTAGCCCTACAGACTATGGGTTGGCAAACTGTAGTCTGCAAGACAAATCCAGCTCACTGTTTTTGTAAATAAAGTTTTATTGGAACACAGCTATATCCATTCGGTTATGGATTATCTACAGCAGGAGTCCCCAGCACCCCGGGACTGAGCCTTATAGTAGAAGGAGAGCGAGGTGAGCGGCAGGCGAGTGAGCAAAGCTTCATCTGCCGCCCCCATCACTCTCATTACCACCTGAACTATCCCCCCACCCTCACCCTGCGTTCCGTGGAAAAATTGCCCTCCACGAAACCGCTCCCTGGTATCAAAAAGGTTGGGGACCACTGATCTTTTGCACTAAACCAGTAGAACTGAATTGTTGCAGCAGAGACCGTATGGCCTGCACAGCCTAAAATATTTACTTTTTGGCCCTGTCCAGGGAAAGTTTGCTAACCTCTGCCCTAGAGCCTCATGCCAAAAAGACCCCTTCTCCATTACTGGCCGCTCAAGACTCTCTTGAAGCTGGTTCTGGTTCTAGATGGCTTAGGCCAGTGAGAAATAATGCCAGTGGCTGCCAAGTTTGATTCCAGAGGGTACATTTCACTCAACTGTCAACAGCACTTTCTAACTTAGAAAAACCAAGAACACCACCAGAAAAAGAAGCAACTAACATAGAATGAGTTTATCCACGTGGTTGGGTGTGGATGCCCGTCCCAGTCTTGTTACCCTCAGACCCGTTCCTCACCCTGAACTATTTGACTCTTGGGCTGTTTCTCCAGACTCCTCCCCTGTCAGCTGGCTTCTGCTTGGGTGTGGCCACTGGGGACAGAGGCAAGAGAACTGGAGGAAGTTGCAAGGGAGAGGCCAGGGTACTTCTCCTCTCTCTCTGCCTCTCTACCATGGATATATCTCTGCCCGCAGCTCCACTTACTCTCCAAGACAGTAAGCATTCACCAAAGACTTTATACACAGGAAATAACACAGCAAGAATCAAACTTTGCTATGGCTCTTTCCAAAGGCTCTGTTCTTTGCCACATGAGGTTTCCTTTGAGAGAATGTGTGACCTTGGGTTGCCCGCCAACACCCCATTGTAAGAACCTAATCAAAGAGGGGTGAAGAATCCTTTAGTTAAATTACCATACAGTGAAGGGAGAGGGCACACTCAGTCGTGTGGCATACAGGTTGGGAAAAAGAGGGAGATCAAGATCTGGAACAAAGCCAGGATGATAAATTCAACCCAAGCATAAGGACTGTTGTATACATTACACTTTCCTTTGCTTTCTTACCTTAAATAAGTGGTTATCAATGGGGGTAAATGTGGTTTCCCCCCGCCAAGGGGGGATTTGACTGTGTTTGGAGACATTTTTAGTTGTCAGAATTGGTGGGAGGGGGCTGCTGGCCTCCCCCCAAGGATGCTGCTAAACATCCTATAACACACAGGGCAGCCCCAGAGCAAAGGAGCCCGCAGATTTGGGTCCCAAAAGTCAGTGGTGCTGAGGTTGAAAAACCTTCAAATTAAATATATTTATCTGACAGTATATAGAAATTGTGGCTCAGTGTATTAATACGGTGAAGGTCCCTGGCTGATCCTAGGAAAATATATCCCAATGGAAGATATATTTCCTCCACAGCTGACCTCATCTGCCATACTGTCCTTCTCATACACATGTAAATTATTTGAATCTCTTCTTTTTCGATAACTTCATGTGGCTATAACCACATTTCACTGCAATTTCAATACCAGTTTACCTAAGAAAATGTATTCCAGAAACACCTAAAGAAGCTGAATAAGAAACATCATGTGTATCTTTTTTGATTTTTAAAGGCAGATTGCAATGTATTAGAAATAGATACAATACTTTAGACTTTTCCTTTTTGGTCAAATCATGTTTGATTTGATTAATCTTAGCTGAACAGGAGTTTAACACTAGGTCTTTTAAGTGAGATCATTCCTATATTAATGAGATCCAGACTGATTTCAGTAAAATAAAAATGATTAAAAAACTAAAATGTCCCTTTGCTGTTATTCAAATGAATGGAAGGAAAGAGGTGGTATTTTTGAAGCTCACTTGCTCTCTCTCCCCATTTTTTTCCCAGACTAATTGACTTGGATCTGGTTCATCTTCAGTGGGTTATGTTTGCTTATTGTAACAGCCTTTCCCCAGCAAAATCATTCCCCTCACTAATGAGCTCCATCCTCCTATGATAGGGAGATAGTTTTAAAAACACCCACTGTTCCCTCCCGTTCATTTGAATAGCACCAAAGGGACACATTTTCCCATCATTTCTATCAGAGAGATAGGGCTGGATCTCGTTAATAAAGAGATGATTTTACTCCAAAGAGCCCTCAGCATTGAGCCCTAACATAGAACAGAACTTTGACAAACACGGAGCCCCTGCCATTGAAACCACTCCCTGAGCTGTCCCCCAACCCAGTGTCACTGGAGTCGGGGTTTCGCTGAGGGAAGGCTGTCAGCGAGGGGCTGGCTGTGCCCTCGATTCCTAAGCCTGCTGTCTTCTGCTATAAGGCTTTCTGCATGAAAGGTTTTTCCCCTTTAAACAGCACTGGATTTCACAGTGGTCATACCAGAGCTGACCCTTGAAATGAAAGGGTCCTTCTGCAAGTTATGCAGGTCAGAAAGAGCCCTGGCGTCAAGGGCTCCAGTTAAGCATTTGCCCAGCTCTGTCTTCATTCCCACTCTCTCCTTCCCATCACAATGCCTCACATTCATCTTTCTGAGTCACAATTTCTATTTCTTAATATTCCAACTCACTTCCAGACTCCCTTCTCTGGCCTGCTGACCCCCAACCCCTGCTTATTCTCCTGTCAGGTAATGAGCTCCAGGTTAGATACCTGGTCTAAGATCCCCGGGGCCCTAAATGTCTTCCTGCTTTGGACTAGTACCCTGCCCACTCAGCCATCCACATCGTGCAGATGCTCTGATGGCCTAGGGAAGAAGTAGAGCTCAGTGGTTAGACATGGGGGCTCTGGAATGCCCCAGCTTGAATCTATGCTTTGCCACTCATAACCTTGGGCAAGTGCCTTATCTTGGGAGACAATTCTCCATGAGTTTCTTCACATCTTATGAGCAAGGCACTGACTGCTCTTTGTTCTGAACTAGCAAACAACCTTGGAAGATAGAGATAATATCTCCCTCCAGAGGAAAGGGCTGGCAGGCTGACTACCCATTAGAAGAGATTCAGGTTCCCAAAGTTGAGGTGTCCTCTCCTGTACTTACTGCATGTGCTGGTGTCACATAGCCCTTGGACATTGAGACTCAGGGAGTAGGTGCAAGATATGCTGATATTCTGGCTGTTCCAATAACTGTGACTTAAAAACTCTCCTGTGTCTTTGACCCAGAAATCTCATGTCTACCAGCAACCATGAAACTGTGACAATCTACCTTGTTAACTTGTAGGTAACATAAAATCTCAGATGCTTCACAATTCTTGACAACCTTACTTGTTCAGAGCTTCAGTTTCCTCATGTATAAAGCAGGAGAATAATAAGAGTTCTTCCCTCATAAGGACAATGTGAAGATTAAATGTGTTAATCAATGTTAACTCTGAGAAACATTGACCAACACATAGTAAACATTTGATTAATACTAGCTACTTTTTAACTGTGCCACCTTTACCTACAATCTCAGTCTCATTGTAGCAGAGGGAATGATCCAAGGGTTTGAGAGATTAGTAGTAGAGGGACAACCCACTCCAGCAAAATAATCTAGTTCTGTTGTCAACTGCAATGGTCATTAGAGACAGGAAACATTCATAATTTTATCCTCAATTGAGAAGGGATTGATAATTTTCCCCTTCTCATTTGAGTTACCACCTGTGACTGCAATGCACCATGTCTTATTTTACCATTGTCCCTTGCCACAACTAGGTAGTTACTCAAGAAATCCTTACTGACTAAGGCTGAACGTATGACTACAAATTTTTTAATTAAGAATTTATTATTTTAGAGCAGTTTTAGGTCCATAGCAAAATTAAGGAAAAATTATAGAGATACACTCTGCTTCCACATATGCATTGCCTCTCTCATTGTCAGCATCCCCACCAGAGTGATGCATTTGTTACCACTGATGAGCCTACATTAGTACGTCATAACCACCCAAAGTCCATAGTTTATATTAAAGTTCACTCTTGACCTTGTACGTTCTATGGGTTTGGACAACGGATAATGACATGTATTCACCACTATGGTATCATACAGAGTAGTTTCACTGCCCTAAAAATCCTCTGTTCTCTGCCTATCCATCCTTTCCTCCTTACTCCTAACCCCTGATAACCCTGGATGATTTTTTTTTTTACTGTCTCCATAGTTATGCCCTTTTCCAGGATGTCATATTCTTGGAATTATATAGTATGTAGCCTTTTCAGATTGGCTTTTTTCACTTACTAGAATGCATTTAAATTTCCTCCATGTATTTTTATGACTTAGTAGTTCATCTCCTTTTAGCACTGAATAATATTCCATTGTCTGGATATACCACAGTTAATTTATCCATTCATCTACTGAAGAACATCTTGGTTGCTTCTAAGTTTTGTCCATTATGGTTAAGCTGCTGTGTACATCTGTGTGAGGACATTTGTGTGGACATAAGTTTTCAACTCCTTTGGGTAAATACCAAGGAGAGTGAGTGCTGGATTGTATGGCAAAAGTATGTTTAGTTTTGTAATAAACAGTCAAATCTTCCAAAGTGGCTGCACCATTTTGCATTCCCACCAACAATGAGCGTTCCTGTTGTTCCACATCCTCACCAGCATTTGGTGTCAGTGTTTTGGACTTAGGCCACCCTTTAACAGGTGTATGTGTTGCGGCATCTCATCTTAATTTGCATTTCCCTGATGACACGATGTGGACTATCTTTTCACATATTTATTTTCTATCTGTATATCTTCTTGGGTGAGGTGTCTGTTAAGGTCTTTGTCCCCCCTTTTATTTATCAAGTTAATTGTTTTCTTACTGTTGAGCTTTAAGTAACAGTCCTTTATTAGATGCATCTTTTGCCAATATTTTCTCCTAGTCTATGGCTTGTCTTCTCCTTCTCTTGACTTTGTATTTTGAAGAGTAGTTTTTGTATTTTACTTACATCTAGCTTTTCAATTATTTCTTGCATTGTTTGTGCCTTTGGTGTTGTATGTAAAAGTCATTGCAATACCCAAGTTCTATTTGTGGTGCTTTGTTACACAGTTAGAGATACCAGAATACTTAGATGATTTATTTTTTTGTGTGTTTTATAATGATAAAAATTGCTATTAACAATAAAGATATAACAGTTCTCAATGTCTATTAAAAAAGACATGTTAGCAACATTCATAAAGCGAGAATTACATGACTCTAATTAAATATACTTGAAATCACGGATGAAATAATTTCTAAGGAAAATATAATTCCTTAAAACTCAATCCAGAAGAGAGAAAATGTAAGTTGTTTGATTCCTACAGAAGAAACAGAGACATTTATCAAAGAGATTCCTCTAAGAAAAGCAACAAACCTCAATTGTTTCACAGAAAAAAATTATTTATTTATTCATTTTTAATTGAAGTGTAGTCAATTTACAATGTTGTGTTAGTTTTAGGTGTACAGCACAGTGATTCTGAAAAAGTGTATATATATATATATATATATATATTCAGATTCTTTTCTCTTATAGGTTATTACAAAATATTGAGTTCCCTGTCTTATACAGTAGGTCCTTGTTGGTTATCTATTTTATATATGGTAGTGTGTGTATGTTAATCCCAACATTCTAAATTATCCCTCCCTGACCCCTTTCCCCTTTGGTAACCATAAGTTTGCTTTCTATGTCTATGGGTATATTTCTGTTTTGTAAATAAGTTCATGTGTAACTTTTTCTTTCTTTTATATCCCACGTATGAGTGATATCATATGACATATGTCTTTCTCTGTCTGGCGTCTTTAACTTAGTAAGATAATCCCTAGGTCCATCCATGTTGCTTTAAGTGGCATTATTTTACTCTTTTTTAAGGCTAATATTCTATTGTATATATATATATATATATATATATATATATATACCACATCTTCTTTATCCATTCATCTGTTGATGGACATTTAGGTTGCTTCCATGTCTTGGCTATTGTAAATAGTGCTGCTATGAACATTGGGGTGCATGTACGTTTTCAAATTATAGTTTTCTCTAGTTATATGACCAGAAGTGGGATTGCAGGATCATATCGTAACTCTACTGTTAGATTTTAAGAAATCTCCTTACTGTTCTCCATAGAGGCTGTAGCAATTTACATTCTCAGCAACAGTGTAAGAAGGTTCCCTTTTCTTCACACCCTCTCCAGCATTTATTGTTTGTAGACTTTTTGATGATGGCCATTCTGACTGGAGTGAGATGGTACCTCACTGTAGTTTTGATTTGCATTTCTCTAATAATTAACAATGCTGAGCATTTTCTCATGTGCCTTTTGGTCTTCTGTATTTCTTTTTTGACAAAATGTCTATTTAGATCTTCTGCCCATTTTTTGATTGGTTTGTTTGTTCTTCTGATATTGAGAAAAAATTATTTTTGTTAAGTAAATCTATGCAATGATGGGTAGGCTGGGCTTAAGTAAGTTGTAATGTATCTCCCCTTAGGTAAACCGAGACCACTCCCTTAGATGATCTCTAAGGCTCCTTCCAGCTCTGATTTTCAGAATTAATTCATCACACTGGTTCCTGTGATCAATTTCTTTCCACTACACCACTCTGCCTGCTGCTCAGAGATGGGGCTTTCACAGTTTAATGTTTGTTTTTGTTTTGTTGTTTTTCAGTTTTTTAAAATACAAAATTATGGTTTGGGGCCACTGGGGCCATGAATTCTGGCAGCAAACAATTGGAAAAAATATTCCAAGATGAAGCTGGTAGATGACCTAAGTTACAACTACACAAACCAGATGTATGTTTGTATTGGGGTCCATTCATTTGAGAAAAAGGGTTTACAGACAAAATTCTAAACTCTAGTTGAGGCATTTCATAGTCATGAAGGAACTGTTAGAAGAAGTCGAGATTTTGAGAACAGATCTGGAGAATAAAATCTTGAGAAGAACCAGATAAAACACAGGGGGTGGGGTCCTTCAAGAACTTCAAGAACAACTGTACTGAAAAGAAAGTTATGATAACGATAATTTTGCCAATTTAAAAGTATTTTCACAGACTGTATCTCTCTATTATATGACTATTATGATTTCCTTGGAGGCAATGTACTATACAGTTATTTTTCCAGTGAGAATTTTCCCATTGAGGAAAGTAAAACAACAAAGATCACAGCATTTATATGTAGTAAAACCAAGATCCTCACTCTGGTTTTCCTACTCTCAGCTGTTTCCACTGCTCCCCACTAGCAAACCAGCTATACCCCCGAGGCTGACATTAGAACCTCAGAAACTAGCAAAAGAGGCATCTTCTGATTAAAAAGGGACAAGAATCTTGCAAGAATCAGAACTGCCAAAGTGGGCATGGGCTGCTTCTAAGAGGGGTGTTTCGTGCCCCTGGAGGATTTTAACTGGAAGCCAGGAGAATTGTGATTAAGGAGGAATTCATAAAAAGAGTAGACGGTTAGACCAAATAATCTGTTAAACCATTTCTGATTCTAACCTATTAATATAGGGCCAAAGTTTCAGCCCATCCAACCTCCCCACCTCAACCTCAATTAAATGGAGAATGGAAAGATGAATCCTTGTCTTTTTCATGCTTCCCAGGCTGGATTGGATGCCTACTCTCCTCATATCCCCCCAACCTCTGCAGGCATGTCTTCTATTAGAGCACCTGACCATACTTTGCACAATTATCTCTTTAAACATCTGTCACTCAAACTAGATCCTGTGATCCCAGATTGCAGGGGCCTCCACTTATACTTCTTGACTCTACAGAGAATCCTGTCTAACTAAATGCTTGTTCAACTGAATTTAACTTTTTGACTGAGCTGACAATGTAAAAACTAACTCTGCCTCTTTTTCAGCATTATTTTGCTTATTTTACCAAATATTCTTCTCAAATCCCTCTCACCATTTTCTTTCACTTCTTAGAACATACTCTATCCTGCATATTGTATCCCTTGGAAAAAATGGCTTTTTTTGTTTGTTTTCTTCCAAAACACCAATGTTTCTCTCCTTTTACAAACAGAAGGTGACAGAATATGGACTTTCTTTCCCCCCTGGGAGTTCTTTCCACTTTGTAGCCAATTGGTATTATTCATTTACTGGGTGTAAATTACAGATCATGTTTCTAAGATATTGATAAAAATAGTGATTAGCAATTGCCTGCTTAATAGAGAAGAAAAAGGTCTGGCCCGGGTCTAATGGGAGTTGACAGGGTTGTTTTATTAATGTTTCTAATTGATTCTCCATTTAAGTGGAAGCCATCGTAGTTTAAAAGATGGCTGCTAACAGGACTAGACAACCAGTAATAAACACCTTTCAATTAACATGCCAGATACTTTCACTTATAAATCTGTTCTTATTCAGAAAAATTATTCAAACTAGAGTATTGATTTGAGCAGACCTACTTAAGACAGTCTGAAAAAGAGAGAGAACAAAACAATTGTTTCACATTATTACTTTGCACACACATTTTTTTCCATGATGAATTTTACATCCCTCACGTCATTGGTACCTTTGCTGTATTGTTTATATGTGTATACAAAACAGAGCAAAAAGAACTATATAAAATATGTAACTTCAGTATGATACACTTTAAAGAAAATTTTGTGTGGGCAGTTAGAGATCTAAATCCTATAGCTAAGTGTATCATAGAGCAATTTACTTATTTATTAAACTTTCATATAATATTTATTCTGTAGCTGGCACTATTATAAATGCTTTACAAATGTTAGCCAAATTATTCTTTCTAACATAGCCATGATGTGGGTGCATTTACTTAATCTCATTTGTAGGTTAGGAGTCTGAGGCTTGGAGAGGTTAAGTAACTTGCCTAAGGTCACACAACTAGGAAGCAGTTGCACTGAGATTAATTTCAAGGAAATCTGGCTCTAGAGGCCTGTACAACTTATCACTTCATGATTTTACATGACGAATTTTCACAAATGCTTTCCCATTGTATACTTATTCTTGGCGGACAGTCATTACTGTTAGTTCCACTTTGCAGATGAGCAAAATGAGGTTCTTGTAATGGAAATTTCCAGGTTGGATCTTAACTGATAAAACTATAGTTTCTTAGACCTGAATGATGCTAGTAGTATTCAAATCAATGACATCTTTTGTATTTCCATCCCAAACTATAGCTTTTATTATTTTCTTTTGCTGTTTTCCAATTGTAAAGTGAATACATATTTATGTCAGAAATCAAATATATTGAAAAATCGAAAGTAAGTTCAGCTTACAACCCACAGACTAATGTTATCCCTTTAACACTTTGAACATATTTTCAGGCATATATTTTTTTGGTTTCTGCTTTTGTATAAACAAAACCATGCTATATTTTTAAATGCCATTTTATAGCTTGCTTTAATCCTCAAAAATGAGTCATTGAAATTTTCATTGTCAATAGAGCTATATCTGCCCCCTCACTGATGACATATTTGTTCACTGAATAGATATACCACAATTTACTTAACTGAAATCTTCCAATAAATATTTATATGATCACCTTATTTCAAATTATAGAAAGCAATCCTATAGAGTCTATATTTTTTAAAAGTCTCAATGAATTCTTTCTGTATATATAGATACCCTTTTGACAAAATCCCCAGTAGGAAGAAACCTGGTAACTGTCTTCAAGAATAAAGGGGAGAGTGATAAGTTTTCTCCCATTTCTTCTGAGCATAAAAGGTTATTATACTGTGTCCAGAGACCCGGCTGGCCTTTCCCATCATCCAGTAGGTTGGCCAATGGGCCCTTCAGTGGGTGCAAGATAGAATTAATAGAGAGGAGAGATGGGACAGCAGTAAGATGCAGTCAAGGACCCTTATTCCAGCCCCTTTTTCATACCAGCAGTATGCATCCTCAGTCTTACCCAATTCTTGTTCCATGTCACTTGATGCAATCATGAAGATTTCTTTCATTTTAGCAAAGGCAACATTTGAAACTGGTCCCAAAGCTGGTAGGCAAATGTATTACATACCTGTCAGCTAACAAGAGTTGTCAAAATGTACTTCCTCATAGGGACACATGATCATCATTGCTGTTCACACCAGGAAACACCATAACCAGCTACTTAAATAAAATGCTGGGTAGTTATTATGCGAGACCAAATTATTTTATTAAAGGATGATGGAAATACCATCTTTTAATGAAATCAGTGCACTTACAGACCTCTAATATATAGAAAGAGAATCAGGTGATGCAATTGGGGCACACAGATTTTTTTTTTTTTTTACCAGTAAAGAATAAAAAGAGAGATTTCTTATTTTGAATGCACTTAAAATTATTTTTCTATATCTCTCCATATATTTAATTTTATCTCTAAATCTACACATATCTACTTAAATTTTGCATTATATGTATGTGTGTGTGTGTGTGTGTGAGAGAGAGAGAGAGAGAGAGAGAGGTTGGAAGACAGAGAACACCTTGCTTGAAGTATACATCAACAAGACTATGTTGGCTAAAAATTTATCAGAATGACTAGGTTAGGTGTTTGGAATACTATTGCCTCATTTCTGATCAAGTGTAAATTTTGAATTGACCACCTCTTGAAAAAACAATACTGGTTTCCATCAGAAAAAATGGTTTAGCTAAGAAAAGCTTCTATAGGTTGCCATGGGAGGCTGAATGAATAAAGTGGGAAAATTGACAAAAAGTTCACTAAAATGAATTGAGACAGCAACTTTAAATGGAACTCAGAAACTCAGATGCTGTTGTGAGAGTCCTAAATCAAGAAAAAGAGGCTGTGGCAAAGAAAGATGTCTAGAACTTTGTTTCACTGTTAGCCCTTGGAAATGGACTGTGTCTTCAAGTGTCTTCAATGCCCAAGGATTCAACAGTTGTCATCAAATCCAGTTATTCAATTAAGTGTCAAGAAAAGAGGACCTTTGAACTTGCTCAGCATCCACTTGCCCCATTTCTAAAACAGCTTGAATACCAGTGGTGAGGTATGAAATGACTTAGCACACCTAAGATGGAAATGTATACCTTAACTGAATAATTTCTATTGCTATACATCTTCTGCCCTCTTAGCACTAAGTTTAGGGAAGCAGACTATAAGCATGGCTTTCATAAAACTGTCTCTTCTTGATATTTACTTTCCATAGAAGAAGCAGAAAAATATATAAATAAGAAAATAAATATACATATTTTTATATATACATACATATAGACCTATATATATATACATGCATATACAAACACACACACACATACACACATATTTATATATCTCCACAAACATGCACAAAAAGATGGATGAAGACAGATAGATAGATGATAGATAGATACACATATATATTTAACACTCTCTGGTAGCCATTTCTACATGGTGAACTGAGATGACTCATGCTAACAAATGAACATTACCCAAGGTAACCTGATAGATAAGGTGAATTTCTTAATTTATGACACAGAACACCCCTTCCTGTTTTTAGCCACTTCACTGAAGTATTATTTGCATACAAAAAGCTGTACATATTTAGTGTATACACTTGATGGGTTTGAAGAGAAGTAGAGACCCATGAAACATCATCAAAATCAAGTTACACATCACCTCCAAAATTTCCTACCACCCCCTTCTTTTTAAAAATTACTTATTTTAAAATATTATTATTTTCTTTTGTGTGTTAAGAACACTTAACATAAGATCTACCCTCTTAGAAAGTACTAAATATCCAATACAGCATTGTTAAGTATAGGCCCTATACTGTTCCCCAAGACATAGTGATTTTGCATTACTGAAATTTTGTACCTTTGGACTGACACTTCCTCATTTCTTTCTTCCCACAGATCCTGGTAAATAATCATCTATTCTCTTGTCCTATGAGTTTAACTCTTTTATATTCCTCATAATAGTGGGATCATATAGGATTTGTCCTTCTGTGTTTGGCTTATTTTACTTAGCATAATATCATCTAGATCCATCCATGTTGTTGTGAATGGCAGAATTCCCTTCTTTGTTAAGGCTGAGTAATAGTCCACTATCATTTTTTTAATGCATTATCCATCAACAGACATTTAAGTTGTTTCTATATCTTGAATACTGTGAATAAAGAAGATTTATTCTTTAAAATGCTCAAATAACAAGTGAATGCCCTTGCTTTTTGTATAATACAAAATATTTCATGATTACTGTTTTAAAAATCATAAAACTCTTTGTGATCAACTATGTGGTTGGTTTGCTGTTTGGAATTCTTATTGCAATAATTCTATTTCTTCATTCTTTCCATGATTAAAAGAATGGAGTTGATGAGTGTACAGATTTTGTTACTGAATTATGTTTAAACATGGTGGGTTTTAAACATACATTTCTTTTCTGCACCTTTACTGAAAACCAATAAAGTGAGAGAGAAAGTAGCATTAAAAGTATAAAATCAAAGTATAAACAGAATTAGAAAGTCAGTCACAGAAAGTGAGATGTGTTAAAACATGGAGGATAGCAGGCCACTGTTGATATAAAGCACAGAGACGTAGAACCTTATTTTCTGCAGGGAGATGATAATAAGAAGCAAGCACATTCTTGCTGCAAGAAGAAAGAAATGTAAAGAATAATTTTCTCTGAATGCCAGGGTGCAGAGTGGTCTGAAAATTAGAATCTGGCCACAATTGAGTAAATAGTAGTAATGTGCCTAGATCTTTTTTTCTACTCTATACAGCCAGATTTTTCTCTCCCCCTCCCACTCAAAGGAGGCATGTTTATCCTTTAGAAAGGTAGAACCAGAGGAGCCCAGGATTATGAAATTCCAGACACAGAGTTCAGGTGCCATGTTGAAGAGAAGGGGAAGAGGTAAATAAGCAACAGATTACTCACAGAATAGCTCAGACAATATTTTTCCTCTAAGCTCACAGACTACTCAAAGCCTAGCTCCTCTGCACTAGGTAGGACATTTGAGGATTGATCTTTGCAAAACTGATCAGCTCAGTATAATAGAGCTGAAGTTAATGACATTTGAGGATTTCCTAATTGCCACACAGTGAAGGCCCAGAGTTGATAAACCCTGTTTATGCACATACAAAGTCTCAATCAACTTTTCAGTGCACCATTCTTAAATATAAATGAAAACAATAAGGATTTCCAAACATTTTAATAAATTCTCTAATGTTAAAGACAGAAACAAAGAAAAACGTAAAGGAAAAGGGACATAAAAGAAACAGCAAATGCAGTGAGCAAAAGAAAACCTAAATAAAATTTCAATTTATTGCTCAAGAGAAACTATGGCCTCTCTAAAAAAAATTAGAAATAGAGACTCCTTAAAAATTAAAAATATAAAATAAAAATTAATAATTCAATAGAAGGGTTGGAAAACAAAGTTTAACATTCTTCCAGAAAATCTATAAGAAACGTATTTTTGATGTAAAGACACTGATAAGTTGAAAGTAAAAGGATGGAAAAAGGTAATCAATGTAAGTAGTATCCAAAAGAGCTCCAGTGACTACATAAGTATCAGTAATAATAAACTTCAAATCATAAACTGTTACTGGAGTCAAAGGAGGACATTCTATAATGATAAAAGGGTCAAACCACTATAAATGCACAACAGTTGGGACTTCCGTGGTGAAGCAGTGGTTAAGAATCCCCCTGCCAATGCAGGGGACATGGGTTCGAGCCCTGGTCTGGGAAGATCCCACGTGCCACAGAGCAGCTAAGCCTGTGCACCACAACTGCTGAGCCCACATGCCACAACTACTGAAGGCCACATGCCTAGAGCCAGTGCTCTGCAACAAGAGAAGCCACTGCAATGAGAAGACCATACACCACAACAAAGAGTAGGCCCTGCTCGCTGCAACTAAAGAAAGCCCGTGTACAGCAACAAAGACCCAATGCAGCCAAATAAATAAATTAATAAAAAACATATAACAATTATAAACATATACACACTTAACCACAGAGCTTTGAAATACATAAAGCAAAACTGACAAAATTTGAAGGGAGAAATAGACAACTTGACAGTAAGTTGGAGAATTTAGTAGCTCACTTTCAGTAATAAATCAAACTAGGCAGAAGATCACCAAGAAAGTGGAAGACTTGAACAACTCTATAAACTGAGTTGAACTAACGGGCATCTGTAGAGCATTGCACTCAATAGCAGAACATGTGTTCTAAAGTACACATAGAACATTCTCCAGGATAAACCATGTCTTAGGATTAAAAATAACCTCAATAAATTTCTATGGATTAAACTAATACAAAGTTTGTTTTCTAATGAAAATGGAATGAAATTAGAAATCATTAACAGGAGGAAATCTGTGAAACTCATGTGAAAATTAAACTTTGGATAGGTCAAAGGAGAAATCATGTAGTAAATTAGAAAATAATTTGAGATAAATAAATATAAAAGCATGATATACAAAAACTTGTGGGGCGACTTCCCTGGTGGCACAGTCGTTAAGAATCTGCCTGCCAATGCAAGGGACATGGGTTAGAGCCCTGGTCCAGGAATATCCCCCATGCCACGGAGCAACTAAGCCCATGCACCACAACTAATGAGCCTGAGCTCTAGAGTCCTCGAGCCACAACTACTGAGCTCACATGCTGCATCTACTGAATTACACGCACCTAGACCCCATGCTCCACAACAAGAGAAGCCACTGTGATGAGAAGCCCACGCACCACAATGAAGAGTAGCCCCCGCTTGCCCCAACTAGAGAAAGCCTGCATGCAGAAACAAAGACCCCAAACAGCCAAAAATAAATAACTAAATAGACAAACAAACAAAAAACTTGTGGAACGCAACCAAAAAAGGACTTAGAGGAAAATTTATAGTGATAAATGACTATATTAAAAAAAAGAAAGACATTGTATCAGTAATCAAAATTCCACCTTAAGAGACTATTAAAAACAGAGCAAACTACATGCAAAACAAGGTAAAGGAAGGAAAAGATTAGAGCATAAATAAATGAAATAAAGAATAGAAAAATAATACATTTAATCTTTGAAAAAATCAACATGATTGACATTTAGCTAGACTGACCAAGAAGAAAAGAGAGAAGTCTCAAATTACTAAAATTAGGAATGAAAATGGGGATGTTACTACAAACCTTATAGAAATAAAAAGTATTATAGTGAGATACAATGAATAATTGCCTGTAGTAAATTAGATAACCTATATGAAATAGACAAATTCCTAGAATGACACAAATTACCAAAAATTACTCAAGAAAATCTGAATAGATCTGGAAAAAGTAAGCATATCAAATTAGTTAGTGAAACAACTTCCTACTAAGAAAAGCCCAGGACCAGATGGATTCATAGTGAATCCATGAGTTTTAAAGAAAAATAAACCTACTAACCCTTCACACTTCCAAAAATAGAAGGAACCACTTCCCAATTTATTATATAAGGCCAGTATTACCCTGACACCAAAACTAGACAAAAACATCACATGAAAATGAAAGCTATAGACCAATATATCTTAGCAATATAGTATCAAAAATACTAGAAAATACTGAAAATACCAGCAAATTAAATACAGCAATATTTTAAAAATATTATACAACATGACCAAGTGATACTTATTCTAAGAATGAAAGGTTGGCCTAACATATGAAAATTAATCAATGTAATACACCATAGAATATAGAATAGAGGACACATGTCCTCTCAATGGATGTAGATAAAGCATTTGATAAGGTTGGACACCTAATAATGATGATAATAATAATAATAATAATAATAATAATACAAACTAGCAATATAAGGAAGGTTTTTCAATTTGAAAAAGGGTATCTATGAAAAAAACATAGTAACATGATACTTAATGTTATAAGACTGACAGATTTTCCTTAGGATCAGAAATAAGTAAAAGATTTTCATTCTCAATCCTTCTATTCAACATTGTACTAAAGGTCCTAGCCAGGGCAACTAGGTAAGGAAAAGAAATAAAAGGCTTTCAGACTGTAAAAGAAGAAATAAAACTATCTCTATTCAAAGAAAATATGATCTTGTATATAGAAAATCCTAGGGAAGTTACACATACACTATTAGAACTGATTAATGAAAGTTTCAGGGTACAAGATTAAAATACAAAAATTGATGGTATTTGTATGTACTAATAACTGACAATCTGAAAATAAAATTAAGAAAACAAGTCCATTTACAATAGTACAAATATAAATAATTTAACCAAAACAGAGCAAGACTCATACAATAAAATCTATAAAACATTGTTGAATTAAATTAAAGAAGACTTAAATAGATGATGGACATCCAAGTTCATGAATCAGAAGGCTCAATATTGTTAAGATGGCAATACTCCACAAACTGATATGAAGATTCAATGCCGTTTTTATCAAAATATCAGGTGAATTGTTTTTTTTTTTTGCATAACTTGACAAACTGATCCTAAAATTCATGTGGAAAATTCACATGGAAATATTTGGGTCACAAGAGACACAAAATATCCAAACAAGTCTTTTAAAAGAAGAGCAAAGTTGGAAGATGCAAATTCCCCAAATTCCAAAACTTACAAGAAAGCTATGGTAATCAAGACAGTATGATATTGGCATAAGGATAGACATAGATCAAAAGAAGAAAAATTATAGTCCAGAAATAAACCCTTACGCCTATGGTCATTTGATTTCTGACAAAGGTGATAAAATACTCAATGAGGGAAAGAGTAGCCTTTTTAACAAACTAAGTTAGGATACCTGGATATCCACATGCAAAAGAATAAAGGTGGACCACTACCATATACCATATATGAAAACTTACAGAAAATGTATCATAGACCTAAATGTAATAGCTATAGGAATAAAACTATTAGAAGAAACACAGGAACACATGTTTGTGATATTGGATTAGGTAACAATTTTTCAAATATAACACCAAAATCATTAGCACCAAAAGAAAAGTAGATACATTGGGCTTAATTAAAATTTTTTTTAAAAAAAGCATTTTGATTCAAAGGACACTCAAAAAGTGATAAAAACAAAGCACAAAATGGGAGAGATTATTTGCAAATCATATATCTGTTAAGGCACAGGTATCCAGAATATATAAAGTACTCTTACAATTCAAAAAAACAAAAACTACAACAACAAAAACAAAACCCCCAAAATAACCCAATTAAACAATGGACAAAGGATTTGAAAATAAATTTCTTCAAAGAATATATACAAATTGCCAATAAGTACATGAAAAGATTTTCATCATCATTAGTTACTAAGGAAATGCAAATAAAAGCTACAATGAGATACCATTTCACAATCACTTGAATGGCTGAAATTTTAAAAAGGTAGACAGTAAAAAGTGTTAGTGAGAATGTGGAAGAATTGGGACTCTCACACTTTGTTGGTGGGCTTTTAAAATGGTTCAGCTACTTTGGAAAACTGTTTGGAAGTTCCCTAAAATGTTAGACATAGAATTATCTTATGGTCCACCAGTTACAGTCTTAAGTATATACTCAAGAGAACTGAAAAAAATATGTCCAAGAAAAACTCATACACAAATGTTCATAGCAGCATTACTCATAATAACCAAAAAATGAAAACAACCTGCATGTTCACCAATTGAAGAATAAACACACTGGAATATTATTTTCCAAAAAGAGAAAAGAATTATGGGTACATGATATAACATAGATGAACCTTGAAAGCATATGTTAAGTGAAAGACTTGATTCATAAAAGGACCCACATTGTATGAATCCATTTATGTAAAATGTCCAAAATAAGCAAATTTATAGAAAAAGAAAGTAAATTAGTGATTGCCTAAGGTTGGGGAAAGGAGGGATAGATAAATAACTGCTATTAGGTACCCATTTTTTTTTTAATGGGATGAAAATATTCTGAATTTAGAATGTGACAGTAATGGTAGTGCAAATATGACTAATAAAAACCACTGAATATACGCGTTAAAATGGTGAGTTATATGGTATGTGAATTACATCTCAATAAAGCTGTCATTTAAAAAATTCTTCAGGAAGGAGAGCAAACAGACACAGATGAATAATTAGAGAGATAGGATAAGAAAATGAAAGAAGGGATCCAGAATGAATGCCTCAAAAAAATAGTACTGATATGAAATGTCCAAAATAAGTAAATCTGTAGAAACAGGATATATTCATATATCCTTATGTATTTGACCATACACAGAGGAGTTTCATAGTTCTGCCAGAAAGTTTGGGGATGAATTATTGGTAGGTACATTAAAAAAAAAAAAACAAATGACAAGGAAATAAAAAAATATATAAAGCAATTATTACACTCAAAATAAGGCTGTACAAGAAATACAATCATAGGATTCAAAGTGGCTGAGCTGTGAACATTATTTTTATAGACATAACAGGAACACCAGATATTGAATTAATTCAAAATTATACTAAAATAATATTTTGAAAATGTAGAGAGCAGAAGTGTGTGTAGGAAGGATGGTGTAAGAGATCATGTCAAAAAATTGAAAAGCATTTCAAGAAATGGCAGCAGTACAAGCATGTTATTTAGAAATATGGAGGCATAAATACCAGTAAGAACAGGTTAAAAGTTGAAAATGCTTGTTCTGGGGAGCTGATTATGGAGTGTGAAATTGTGGTACCCAGAATTGCTTTGGTTTTATTACTGAGTTTAAAGCACAGTTCAACTTTTTAAAAGTATATATGCATAATAATTTGATCAAAACATTAAATAAATAAAATGAATTGAAGTGGTCTTCACAAATTATAAGGTATACATAGAAAGAAACAGATCTAGAAGTTAGGAGCACATGGTTGACGTCTTCTGCTTACCACCTCTTCTGCTTTCCATTTGTGTGGTGCCCGACAATCTGGGCATGTTTCTGATCCTCTCTCCTATATTTTGTATACTCCATACTATTCTTGGGAAGCTCTCATGCGGTAACGCAAGAGTGGGTTCTTTTAAACTCTGAAAATGTGGGTAGGTATTACCTATAACTGCTACAATTTTTTTATTTGTTCATTCACTTATTCATTTTTGAAATATGAGATCCTTAAGAACACATTGAATAGAGTTACCATAACTGTGTATTTCTGTACCATATACAAATATGGGAACCCCATAGAACTAACAACAGGAGTCACGATGAATACAATCATTAGCATATTAATGTACAAGGCTATTGATCCTCTCTTTCAGGCTTTAGATGGAGAAACTGTTGCATGACTCAGAACTGAGAAGCATCCTGATTATTTCCCACATCACATTTTCCCACATACTCCTTTCTCCAGAAAATTCATTTGAAATTTAAAATATTATACTTGTAGATGCCCTTACTAAATTGTTTAGTAGATTGAGATACCTATTTTGGCTAAATAATCTATAGTTATTGAATAAATGAATCAGCATCATTCCTCTGGAAGATGTCACTTGGGAAATAATTAGTTAACTCTCCCAGTCTTTAATGCTTGGGAAGATCCACCTTGCTCTAAAATCAGATCAATGGAATTAATAGAAGATATAAGAGGATAGTAACAAGATCCTGACAAGGTATAAGAAAATATATATTTGAATAAAGACACTATGTATTTTGGGTGGACAATTTGCCACTGTAGTGATTGACAACCACTGATCTAGTCAAAATCCTTCATTTTGCATGTCAGGAAACCGAGACTCAGGTTAAGTGATTCATTCGAGGTCGCTTCAAGTTTTAAATGAATGAGTACTTTTGTGTTAAAGATCAGTACCTATTATTTCTGTTTTTGGAAAATATATTTTAAGTGTCAGTATGTAAATAATAATAAATGGATAGTTGATGATTAGAGCTAGTATTGATTGTGGATGCTAATTATTGTGCTAAATGCTTCATTCACAATCAACTCTCAAAAGTTGCATAGTTACTATTAACTTTTTGTTCTGAAAGGTAACAGGTTCCAGTTTAAGCTTACTGGCTGAGAGGATTCACTTATCTTGCTCAGTGCAAATAAATTAGTTAAAGGAGGAGGCAAGATTCAAACCCAGGTCATTCTAGAGCTTTGTTACTAAGCCCTATTACTGGATCTGGCCATAATGTAGTATGTGTAAAAATGAGCCATGAAGTAACTACTGCCCCTACAGTGGAGGGCACACCTTAGGTGAAAAAGTTATGTGGGAAAAGCTGAACTGGCCGAACATCGCAATGCTGAAACATCAGATATTCTCCAGGAATTCCATCAATCCAACCATGTACTGGGCATGGTGCTAACTGCTGCTGATGCAATTTTGGGGAAAGCAGACATTCTCTCTCTGTCCGTGTGTAGTTTTTATCTAAAAGTCACACATTAAATATATATATATATATATATTTAAAGCAGGATTAAGAACAGTGAAGGGCATGCAATGACCTGGGAGGGGGTACAGTGGAAGGAGGACAGAAGGTGAGCATTAGGTAAGGTCTCTGTGAGAGAGTGGCAATTGTGTTGAGGACAGCAGCAGTGGGAATCATGTATTTTAGGGATTTCTTAGATCATCCGGATGCTAGAGGTGACAGCAGGTACTTTGGCCTTCGCTGGAGCCATTGTGAGTCTTGGAGGGCCTGAGGAGAGGAGCCAGGCTTGCTCTGAGGGGTGCACAGCATCTCTGGGGGTTTCCTGAGTATTCCATAGAGGATAGCTCCAAATGGGAGGGAGAGATTGAATCTCCTTTTATTGTAGGCAATTTGGGCTTGACTTGTTAACATTTGAGACCCTATTACAGCATGTAGAAGGCCTAATGGTGCCCCCCGCCCCCAAAAAAAATACGCTCTGGTCCTCATTCCCAGAACCTGTGAATGTAACCTTATTTGAAAAAAAAGGGTCTTTGTAGATGTGATTAATTTAAGGATATAAAGATGAGGAGATTATCCTGGATTATTCCGACAGCCCCTAAATCATAACAAGTGTCCTTATAATTCAAAGTCAGAAGGAGATTTGAGACAGAGGAGAAGAGGACGATGACATGACCACGGAGGCACTGGAATGATGTGGCCACAAGTCAAGGGATGCTGGCAGTCACCAGAGGCTAGAGGGAGCAAAGAACTGAGCATCTCCTAGAGCCTCTGCAGAGGGAATGCAGCCCCACCAGCACCTGATTTCTGGCCTTCAGACTTGTGAGAGTGTCTGTTTCTGTTGTTTTAAGCAAGCCTTTTGTGGTAATTTGTTAGAGCAGCCTCAGGAAACTAATACAAGGAGTGCTTTTTTTTTTTTTTTTTTTGTATTCCCAGGAAATTGGACTCTCCAGGTGCTATAATAATAACAATAACTAGCATGCCTTTAATGTACTGTATTTTATTTTTCAATTGTGGAAGGCCAAGTTAATCATTCCCTATAATGTGTTTATGGCACATCATTGCCCCCTTGTCATTCATTCATTCATTCGTTCATTCCCTTTCATTTCTTTTTACTCTTTTCACTATGTTTCAAGTGTTTCAAGATGTCCTTTCAGGTATACATTTGACCTGTTGATTTTGACTGCTGCTTTGTACCTTGTGGTCTATAACCCCCTTTCCCCATTTGACTGTCCATTTTACCAGTAATGGACTGCCAGATTGCCTACAACATTTTGCCACCACAAATAATGCTGCAGTGAACTTCCTTATGCCTGTTTATTTAAGGGATTCAAGAATTTATTGGGGCTATAATATGTTGACTAGTATTTATTAAGCACTTATGTGGTAGTCACTGTCTGAAGCACTGCACAGCTTTTTTAAGCACTTATTTTCCATCTCCACTTGAGAAGCTCAACATCATAGCAAAAACACACTATCAAGAAATAAAACTGGGACTCAAACTAGGTCTATCTGACCCATAAAAAAACACTTCTCTTTGAATTTTGGAACCTTAAACACGATCCTTAGACTTTGAATCATTGAAACGCTGTATCTAGTGGGTCTGCTTGTTAATGATGGGATAATCATGGCTTCTTAAATTTGGACAGGATTTATGGATTACTGAGAACATATATATTATCTCATTAAATATTCCCCGTCTAGCTGAAGAGAACAAAGAGGGATTAAATGATATGCCAGGAGACATACAACTGATAATAGGATTAAAACTCAAGATCGAGTCTTCTGACCCTAAATTCAGCATTGATTTTTCACAAGATTATAGCAGAAAGTACATTCGTATATTCACACATCACCTTTGGAGAGGATGTTGGAGATCATGAAGATTAAGTAGGTGTTGTCTGTGATTGACACCAGCCAACATGACTTTTGATGGTCAGTTCACTGAGGGACACTATCCATAGAAAGCCAATGCCACTGTCTCAACCTCCTCCTTGGGAATTGCCCTCCCTCTGTCTTATGCTGATTTATAAACCCAATGAAACCTCATTACCATGCCCATCTCTCATGTGAAAATTGGGATAAGTAGACAAGAGGCTGAAACAATGGCTGTACTAAGCAAATTAGTTGTATAAACAAATTTCTGGGGAAATATTCCAACTACTTAAGAGCACACACTGTTTTCAAGCATCCTCAAGCACTTCACAAGCACCCCTTGCAATACAAACAAATGATGGACTAATTACAAACCATTCTTATCTATTCATTAAACCTCATCCTCTGAGGGCCACTACTTAACTGAATGCCAGTCTCCTTCTGGTTAGTACTTGTCCTTGAAGGAAGTAAAATGGGATAGCTTTTAAAATATTTTCTAGATCCAATCTCTCACCATTCAGTCAGAAGGTCCTTCAGATAATGCCTCTGAATTAGTGAGGTTTTGTGGTCACTGTGCCTTAATGTCTTATTCACATTGCCCAGAATGTACAAATCGAAGAAATGTGAAGCCCATGATGGTATTTTCCTAAACTGTACATCACTTAAGGATTATTTGGAAGGATTTAAATTGTAGCCTTGATTGAGGTTTTGTCTGAAAGTTAGTTTAACAGGGTAAAAACAGGAATGGCCAAATACTTAGAAAGGAAAATGCTGTGGTGGAATTTGACTTTTAGGTAATTTGGGGATTCTCTCTGCTTCATCTTTGGTCCATTAACCAAGGCTACTCCACCCACCATGTCTTATGCCCAGCCAATAACTACAGCAAGAGTCAAAATCCCTGCTGTCCAAGGCTCTCTTGGAGCTCCTCCTTTCCATCCCTTGCCCATGGAATCTAGCCAGCATGACCTCAGCCTATTGCTGTGGTCCTCATCTGGTGACTTTAAACCTGAACTTGGGCACCAAGCCAGTCTCCTCCATATTTTCTATTATATTAATTGCTTTCCCCTGCCTTTCCTTCCTCCTGGCGTCAGCTGTTCAAGGTTACCACTCAGTTCCATGACTTAGGCTTCACTGCAATAACAGGCTCTCCTGCCAGGGGGAATCCACTCCAGTTTTGGGTCCTTGGTTAAAGCCCAGCTGGATATAGTTAGTTATTCATCTGCAGGATAGATTCTTGGAGAGTATATTTGTTTCCTAGGGCTGCTGTAACAAAGTATCACAAACTTGGTGGCTTAAAACACTAGAAATGTATTCTCTCTTAGTTCCGGAGATCAGAAGTCCACAATCAAGGTGTTGGCAGGGCCACGTTCCTTCTGAAGGCTCTAAAGGAAGGATCTTTCCTTACCTCTTCCTTTTTCTGGTGGTTGCTGACAAACTTTGGTGTCCTTGGCTCTGGTTGCTGCTTCTGTCTTCAAAGGGCAATCTCCCTGTGTGTCTCTTCTCTTCTTATAAGGACACCAGTCATATTGAATTTAGAGCCCATCCTAATCCAGTATGACCTCATCTTAACTAATTACATCTGCAAAGACCCTATTTTCAGACAAAGTCACATTGTGAGGTTCCAGATGTATGTGAATTTTAAGAAGTACTATTCAACCCAGTATAGACAGATACAAAAATTTGTATCACATCAGGTTATTGTTTTGAGATAGATCTAGGCTGACAGAAAAGTGTTTATTTATCCATTTATCCATCTATCCATCCATCCATCTATCCATCCATCCACCCATCCATCCATATTTGCTAAGCAACAATTATTTGCTAAGCAACAATTATGGACTAAGTAACAATAAAATCAGCAAACCTGGACCTTTCTCTCAGTGTTTACAGTTCAGAACAAGTGTTAAAAAACAAAACCAAGGAAGACGATTTCAAGAGAAGAAGACCACAAGTTAGGTGTGGTGGGAATTCCAGGAAAAAGAGGCCACATCCAGTAGAATAAACTAGATAAGACTCTGTGGAAGAGACACTTTTTGAACATGATCTTGAGATACAAAAACATACGCAAAAGGGCTCATGGGAAAGGAATGCAACTAAGAGATCCACGCAAACTTAGGTCAACAATATCCCACCATCTTATCTGAACCCAGTTTATTTCTTAAGAAAACCCTGTGTGAATTGGACATATACATATTTCTTTACTCATCAGTGTTTTCAGGAGAGCAACTATGCCTATCCAGTGCTTAAATTGTCAGCCGTGGATTATAAAGGGGAGGATGTATGCTGTTGTAAATTTCCTGGCATGATGGCTCCATCAAGATATTTCCACGTGTATAATAAGCTGCAGAGGACAAAAAGGCTGAGA